>NW_007728397.1:55281-60981 GCF_000696425.1 Galeopterus variegatus
GAAGAATTGGAGCCGCAAAGAGCCAGAAGGAACCAGAAGCTACAAATAACTTTCTGACAGCCTTCAACACCAGGCTGGGGGGCCAGCTAAGTACTTCACACTCACGAAAAGCTAGAAAAACAATTGTCACATCGTTACCAGGAATGCTAAAGCATTCACAACTCACTCAATTGACAATTTGTTTTTCTGGGCCCTTAGTTCCACTGACCCAGGCCTCTGGGAAGATTGCCAGAACTGAAGAAGAGGCAAAAACTACCAGGGTATAAAGGAGAGGGGAGATGAGTGTATTAGTCTGTTTCTGTTGCTTAGAATACCCAAAACTGGGTAATTTACAAGAAAACAAAACTTATTTCTTACAGTTTCAGAGGCTGGGAAGTCCACAGTCCAGGGAACACATCTGGTGAGGGCCTTTTTCCTGTTGGTGACTCTTAACAGCAATGCAGGGTGTCATATGGTGAGAATGGGCTGAGCAAGAGAGAGCTAAGCTCTCTCCCTCTCCTTATAAAGCCATCAGAACCACCCCCATGCCCACCCATTAAACCAACAATGGATTAATAGTTCAGGAGGGTACAGTCCTCACAATCTAATCACCTTTCAATTACCATGATAGGATTTCCCACCCTCTTAACACTGTTACAATGGAGATTATGTTTCCAATACATGAACTTTTGGAGGACAAATTTAATCCATAGCAATGAGTAAGGAATTTCCAAAAAGGTGGTGCACTTAAAGCAACAGGCCACTGCACTTTTGATGGGATACTGTTTTAAATTCTGCCCACCAGAGTCCCACCCTGGGAACTTCTAGGCCTGGTTCCTGTCTTCCCAAACACTTCACACACCTGTCTGGGTGAAGGCATGTTTTATTATCCTCAGGCTAACAATCTCAGTGCACTGAAATGACATTTATCTTAAAACAAACATTGTAATCCTCCCTAGTAACATTAGTCAATACCAGTATCAGGGGGTTTTGTTTTTTGGGTTTTTTTTTCGTTCTATCAATCTCAGTTGATATTAGATCAATCAGTATAGGCAATGGTTGAGATTTAAAGTTATCTGGAGAGGGGAGGGGCTGTTGCTCCCATTTTCAGTTCATAAGCAGGCAGTTCTTTGGAAGCTGAGGCCCTGTTTCTAGAAATATAACTCTATGCACAGCATGTCTGTTAATCACAGGAGGTAGGTGTGGCATGAACAGAGAGGGAAGGGCCTCACTGAGCAGATGGGCCAGTGGTTAAGAACAGGGACCCTGCTTCAAGTCCTGGGCACAGCACTTGCTATCTGTTGACTTTGGGCTAGTTATTTAATCTCATCTAGCCTCAGTTGTCTCACCTGTAAAATGGGGAAAATAATAACTACTGCATAGGGTTGTTCACATGATTAAATGAGCCAAAAACGACAAGCAAACAAACAAACAAAATCCCTAAAGCCCTCACACCAGTGTGGCACATAGTGAGTCTGTGTAAGAGTTTTCTATTATTATTTAGACCTACCAGATCAGACACATCATCATTTCACTTAATCAAATCAAGCCTCAAATCAATCCCTCCAGATAGGAAGAGTTATCCCCATTTTACAGACATAAAAACTGAGGCTCATAAGGATTAAGTACCTTATCCAAAGTCACACAACTAGGAAATGGCAGTACCAGCCTTGGAAACAAGGTAATCATCATAATCACTAGCATCATAATAATCACCATTTACTGAAAGCTAGAGGGTATGCTAAGCACTTAACATAGATTAGCTCATCAAATACTCAAAAACACCTTGTAAGGAAAGAATTATTATAACTATTTTACAAAGGAGGACACAGAGTTGGAGAGGTCAAGCATCTTGGGTGAGGTCACACAGTTAAGGAACAAAGTAAGGGCTTAATCCCAGCTCTGACTCCAAAACCCATGGTTTCCTCAGGACTTATAAGTCCTGCCTGTCCGGTGTTTGTAACAGCTCTCGTGTCTCCACCTGAAATCACCAACATGCCCAATTTCATATTAACTACAAAACAATGGCCTTATTAAATGGATATCAGGGATGGCCCTCTTCATGAAGGGGTCTGCTGTCCTGAATTGGAAGGAGTTAGTATATCCCCAAAGAAAAGCCTTAGCTTTCCACCCAATTCCTTCCAGGTTTGGTTTGAGGTCATAGACAGCAACTTGAGAATGTGTTAAAATGAAACTTGGGAAGTTCTTAGTCATTAGGCCTTTAATCTTTTGGGCCTTAGAATGACACAAATATTCTCCTAAGTAAATGGTCGTCTGCTCACAGCTTTTTTACCATGTAAAGAGCTTCCTTAGCAATGTGTGACTGCCCCACCCAATACCAGCTGCACGTGGTTCTCACCTTCCCAGCTCCTCTGACCCTAACCTACATGGTGGTGATGATACATCAGAAGGGCAAGGGACATCAATATTCTGAGACAAATACACAATGGTGGTGAATTTTCATGTTTTATTAAAATATTAATTCACCAAAACCTGGTGTTAATCTGGTGCTCACTTTGCAATTACATGGGCCCTTACGTTGACCTATTTACTAGTCCTTTAAACCATATTTTTTATAATTTACAGTAAAATGACTCATCAGCAAAGCAAATTCCTAAGCAGCAGTTTACTGGAGAGTAACCTATAGATTTTAATGAGTGTAACACAAAATTGCCTTGTTGGCCCTAGAGAAGTGCATCCTTTGTCAGGAACTCTGCCCCTATCCAAGGGCCAAGGTAAGATCCCCACGGAGTTGCACTGTCTCCGGCTGACCCAATGGCTCCTGAGGCTGGGAGGACAGCAGAGAGGAGGGGTGGTGGCAAGCTTGACTTCGCCAGCTCCTCATAATCTCTGCCCACAGTCTGGTCTGTGGCAGTTCCAGACAAAACTCAATTTTAAATAAGAATTCAAGCCAGGAAGTCTTGCTTTGACAAACTTTCTGGTGCTGGGTAAAAACCGTCAATTAATTAAAATGGCAATGACTACTCACCTCTGACCGCAAGAGTCAAGTTTGGAAGAAACACCTGCCCACAATGAACATTTGATGGTCCAAGGAGGAGTTTTCCTAGAAACAAGTTCAGACCTTGTGGATGGATGAAAGGAGGCCCTTTGTGTGACATGCAACAGACTGTCCCCAGAAGAGAAAGAAAACAGGACATCTGAAAACTTGCACAATACCTATAGCTTCTACATGACAAAAATTCAGACCAAGTACCAATTTTAGCTTTTCTAATTTCATCTTGCCTAAAATCCCCCCCCTCCAAAGAAACTAGTAACTTAAAATTCAAATCCTACATTTATGTTAGATTTTGAGCAAATATTGAACCCAAAATTCAGACCAAGTACCAATTTTAGCTTTTCTAATTTCATCTTGCCTAAAATCCCCCCCCCCAAAAGAAACTAGTAACTTAAAATTCAAATCCTACATTTATGTTAGATTTTGAGCAAATATTGAACCTTTTTAGTTGTATAAGAGACAGACTTTGATACTGTTGTTTAAGCAAATATCAGGTATCACACATACACTATTAAACACTTGGCCTTTATACGTGCATTACTTCACTGTTTATATTTCTAATGTCTAATCTAAACAGTGCTACTGTTACTATCAAAGTGACTGTCAATGACACATGGAGTGGGTACCAGGGTAAAAGTTTCAGGTGGCTCCCAGGCACCAGCAATGTTAGGATTTGGGTTCTTTCAACCACAGATTCCTGACTGTCCTTGGTCACTGGAAAAACGATTCACCGTCCCTAGGCCAAGAGCCAAGAGCAAGACAGGATCAGCAGTGGCATGGTCTGGGAAGCTGCCAGCCAAGCGCCGTGTGTGTGGCCACATCAATTCTGAGACCCTGTCGACAGCCCGGCCTTCTTAGGAGGCCATTTTTTGATATAAGTGGTGATGGGGTGGAGAAAGTCTCAAGATTAAGTAGAGTTTTCTTTTGTCAAGAAATTTGTTCCTAACGCATGGAGTAAAACTGTATTCCAGAGCCATTCCTCTGCAGGGAGAAGCTACTGAGATCCCAGACCTCAGAGCACCCATGGAGCCATCCTCTGAGCAGGGCACAGCACAGGAGAAGAGCATGGGAATGGACTTTGAGGGGGACATTTTCCAGACAAATGCTGTCCCTCATAGTGGCTGGACTAAATAAATCATCGTCAGACACAGATTGCCATGCCTGTGGCTAGTAACCATGACTGACAGAGAACCCACCACGTGCCACTGCCCTGCTGGCTGTTTGATACGCATTATCTCATTCAACTGTGTTAGCCCCACGAAAGAGTTACCATTTTATCCCTGTTTTACAGGCAAGAAAACAGGGGCTCACTGAGGTCAAGTGACTTGCCCAAGGTCACATATCACAGAAGTGACAGAATCCAAATTTGGACAGACTCCAAAGCTTGAACTAATTTCTCCACTCCACAAAAACAAACCTACTCTTCTTACAACCTTGGAAAGACCCCTCTTCCACCTCTCAGCTGTTTGTTTTAAATCCACCCTCCTTATCTGCCTGGCATATTTGGGAGAAGTCTGTCAATGGCCCTGCTCACCTGGATTACAGCTAGCTACTTGCCCCTGGCATCTACCTCCAGGTGAGAACAGGGAATCCACTCCTCTCGAATACCCATGTTAGTTATTGTTCCCTGAAGGTGATAGGTGAATCTCGAACAGGGGACTTTTAGGGAGGACAGACCTGATCCTCTGGCAAGCACACCGCACACCTTCTGGCTTCACCCTTAAAGCAGAAGGCCCAGAAATCATCAAGGCCATGGGTTTACTGAAACCCATGAAAGCAAAAGGCCCAGAAATCATCAAGATCATGGGTTTCCCCAGACTTACTTTCCAATACCACCCATCAAGCATTTCGCAGAATGCAGAACACACAGGACATCATAATGTCATTCCTTATGTTTTTCACAATGTGCTAAAAGTCTGTGTGCACATCTCAGGCTTTTCCGAATGTGACATGCAGGCGACCCTACCAAACATTGCCTCATTTCCGTGTTTTGTGGCCCAGGCAACCCAAGGGAAGTCCTTGCCTTGTCAGCAGGACCAAGCAGGACACTGGGAGCAGCTGGTCCGTCCGCAGGCTGGACTCCAGGAAGGCCCCGGTCTCCCTTCCACCCTCTGGTTCCTAGCCCTGACTGCACACTGGAACCACCCAGGGAGCTTTTAGATGACACAGAGGCCTGGATCCACTCCTATAGACTCTGATGGAACTGATCTAGGGTGCAGCCTGGGCCTCTGGATTTTAAAAGCGCCCCCGGTGATTCTCAAGGGCAGGCAGGACTGAGAACCCGTGCCCTCGACCACAGTGGTAAACGATTCTGCTGACACTGAAGTTCATCCCTGTGAACTCTCGCTGCATTTTCCCAGCTCTTCCCGAGCAGCCTCGCACTCCGCCCGCGCGCAGATCGCGCCTCCCCGCGCCTCTTCCCTCGCGGCGCCCAGAACCCCAGAAAGCGTCTGCCCCGCGCGCACCCCCGGCCGCTGAGACTTACCGAGCAGCCAAGTTTGCAGACTTCGCAGCAGCTGGAAGCGAGAGCAAGAGCCGGGTGCGCCGGGGACGGAGCGCCGTGGCCCAGAGCACGGTGACCCGGGAGCTCGAGGCCGGGGAGGGCGCCGCGCCCGGAGCTGCGCGGGGGGCAGGGCCGGAGCGGCCGCCTTGCAGGCCGCGAACGGGAAGTGGTCGGGCGGCAGCCGCAGCCGCGCCCCTGTGGC
>NW_007728397.1:61981-104988 GCF_000696425.1 Galeopterus variegatus
GCAGCCGCGCCCCTGTGGCTGCACCCCGGAGCCTGCCGCCTGCTGGGAGAGGCCGAGGCCGGGCGGGGGCGGACGAGCTGGGGCTCCGCGGCGCGCAGAGAGTCGCCGCCCGCAGCCCTAAGGGAGGACGAGCGGCCAGCGCCAACGCGCAGGGGCGACCGGGCAGGCCCCAGAGCTCGCGACGGATGACACACTTGGAACTCCTTGCGCCAATTTGGTCGCCGCCGCCGCGAGCCAGGCCCAGCCCCCCAAAGTGCCAACCCAGCATCTGTCACCAGAGCCTACGCCTGGACGGGACCGAGAAACTCTTGTTCAAACTTGACACGTGGTCCCGATGAAAATTAGCTAAAAGTAATAAAACTTTTTACAAAAGGGCATATATGTTAAGTTTTAAAAATCTAAGCTTTTCTTTCTGTCCATAAATCTGTTGGCAATACACTCTGTATATTCTATACGTATGCTGTAGTAACTTGTAAAGGAGTTTTTAACATGCTAATAAAGTTCCCCAATAAAACCTTTAAAAAAGTTTTTAGATGGGGTAGGTCTACATAAGGCATACTGATACTATAAAAAGTTGTCACTGATTCACACTAAAGAAGTACATTCAATCATATGACCACTAATACTCCTGAATATTAAAATCCCCATCTGCCTTCTGAGTAAAGGAAAGTATGTTCCTAACTCAAAACTGAAACTTTGCAAACATAAAAGTGACAGTATGTTCCTAAATTAAAACCGAAAGAATGTGAAAACTTAGAAGCAACAAAGGGATACTAATTCCTTCAGTTTACCCTTATACGAACCTCTGTTAGAAAAATTAGACAATTTTTTTTCTTCTAAGATTCTGAATTTTATCTTTCATGTCTTTTAACCTTGTGTTTGTATTTCTCCTCTCCTATTTTTCTGGCTGCGTTCTGAGTAACTTCAGTTCCGTCGTTCAGTAATTATTGTGAAGATGTTTGACCTGTCTGTGGTAGGCAGAATAGTGTCCCTACCCCCTCATGATGTCCATGTCCTCAACCTGGAATCTGTGAATATGGCAAGGGGGACTAGGGTTGCAGATGGAATTGAGGTTGCTAATCAGCTGAGCTCGAGGTGGGGAGATTGTCCTAGATTGTAAAGGCGGGCCCTGTGTAATTACAAGGGTCCTTATAAGTGGAAGAAGGCAGAAGAGGGAGAACCAGAGAGATGGCATCCTGAGGAGCACTCAGCCAACTTGCTGGCTTTGAAGATGAAGGAAAGGGCCACGAGCCAAGGAACGCAGGTGGCCTCTAGAAGATAGAAAAGGCAAGGAAATGGATTCTCCCATAGAACCTCCAGAAGAAACACAGTCCTGCTGATATTTTATGTCAGTCCAGTGAGACCCATTATGGAATCCTAACCTCCAGAACCATAAGAAAATTAATTTGGGTTGTTTTAAGACAACCAAATAAATTTGTGGTAACTTGTTATAGCAGCAATAAGAAACTAATACACCATTTGTTTAAGTTCTTAATTTTAACAATAATATATTTATTTTCTATGATTTTTTTGGTTCTATTTCTAGTTTTTTGGTCATTCTTAATTGTCTCCTGTTCTTTGCTGATTCCATTATTTAAAAATATTTCATAGCTATTTTTGGTTTACTTTGGAACTTTTTATTTTGAAATAATTGTAGATTCACATGCAGTTGTAAGAAATAATGCAGAGATCCATGTACCCTAAACCCAATTTTCCCCAGTGGTAATATCTTGTAAAACTATATGCTATGGCTTGAATGTATCCCCCAAAGTTGATGTATTGGAAACTTGATCCCCAATGCAACAATGCTGAGAGGTGGGGCCTTTCAGAGGTAGTTAGGTGAATGGATTAATGCTATTATCACTGGAGTGGGTTAGTTATGGTAGGAGTGGGTAACTCATAAAAGGATAAGTTTGGCTTTCTGCTTGTTGTCTTGCTCTTGTGCTCTCTTGCCCTTCTGCCTTCCTCCAGGGGATGACACAGCACAAAGGCCCTTGCCAGATGATGGTGTCATGCTCTTGGACTTCCCAGCCTCCAGAACTGTGAGTCAAATAAAATTCTATTGTTTATAAATTACCCAGGCTCAGGTATTCTGTTATAGCAACACAAAAAGAATTGACCCTATTACAATATGACAACTGGGACATGGACATAATCACTCAAGATATAGACTGTTTCCATCACCACAAAGATCCCCTATGCTGCCCTTCATACCATGTCACCCCCTTCTTAATTCCTGGCAACCACTAATCTGTTATCCATTTCTATAATTTTGTCAGTTCAAGAGAGTTATGTAAGTGGAATTAAACAGTACATAACATTTTGGGATAGACCTTTTTTTTTTTTCACTCAACATAATTCTCTGAAGTTGTTCAGGTTGTTGCATGTATTAATAGTTCTTTCCTTTTTATTACTGAGTAGTATTCCATGGTATGGATTACCATAGTTTGTTTAACCATTTACTTGTTAATGGGCATCTGAGTTGTTTCCAGTTTTCAGCTATTATGACTAAAGCTGCCATAGACATCAGTGTACAAGTTTATGTGTGAATAAGTTTTCATTTCCCTGAGATAAATATCCAGAGTGCAATTGCTGTGTCAGTTTGAGAAACTGCCCAACCATTTTCCAGAGTGGCTGTACCATTTTATATTCCCACCAGCAATATATAAATTTTCCAGTTTTATAGCATCCTCCCCAGCATTTGGTGCTGTCAAAATGTTTTATTTTAGCCATTCTGATAAATGTGTAGTGCTAGTGATACATCATTGTGGTTTTAATTTGCTAATGATGTTGAACATCTTTCATGTACTTATTTGCCATGTGTATCTCTTCTTGGGTGAAAAGTATCTTCATGTTCCTTGTTCATTTCCTAGTTGAATTGTTAGCTTTTTTTTTTGCTGTTGAGTTTTGAGAGTTCCTTTTTTGGTTCACAAATATTTTTTCCCACTTTTAGCTTGTCATTTTATTCTCTTATTATGGTCTTTGACCGAGCAAAGGTTTTAAATTTTGATGAAGTCCAATTTATCAATTTTTCTTTTTATGGATCAGGCTTTGGGTGTCAAGTCTAAGAACTCTTTGCTGCATCCTAGATCACAAAGATTTTTGACTGTTTTTTTTAAACTAAAAGTTTTATAATTTTATGCCTCATATTTAGGCCCATGATCCATTTTGAGTTAATTTTTGTATAAGGTGTGAGACTTAGTTCAGGTTAATTTTTTTCGTTTCTTTTTCTTTTGCCTGTGAATCTCCAGTTGCTGCACCAACACCATTTGTTGAAAATGCTATCTTTCCTTCATTAAATTACTTTTGCATCTTTGCCAAAAATCAGTTGAGTATATTTGCATTGGTCTATTTCTGGGTTATTTTTTTCTGTTCCATTGATCTATGTGTTATCTCTTTGCCTATAACATGCAGTCTTGAAATTGGGTAGATATGTTCTGCTCATTTTATTCTTTTTCAAAGTTGCTTTACCTATTGTAGTTCCCTTGACTTTCCATATAAATTTTAGAAAAATAATCATGCTAGGGTTTTGATATGAATTTTGTTAAACCTGTATATCAATTTTGGAGAGAGTTGACATCTTTACTATGTTCAGTCTTCCAGTCCATGAACATGTTATATCTTTGCGTTTATTTAGATCTTCTTGATTTCTTTCATCAGTGTTTTGTAGTTTTCAGCACACAAGTGTTTTGTAAGATTTACACTTAAGTATTTCCATTTTTGAGAATTGCGTTTATTTAGATCTTCTTGATTTCTTTCATCAGTGTTTTGTAGTTTTCAGCACACAAGGGTTTTGTAAGATTTACACTTAAGTATTTCCATTTTTGAGAGAGCAATTATATACATTGATGATAAGAATATAAAGTGGTTTAGCCAATGTGAAAAACAGTTTCATATCTCCTCAAAAAGTTAAATATAGGGCCAGCCCAGTGGCGCACTGGAGAGTGCGCCGCTTGGGAGCGCGGCGGCACTCCCGCCGAGGGTTCGGATCCCATGTAGAGACTGGTTCCTGCTCACTGGCTGAGCGCAGTGCGGGCGCAACACCGAGGGTTGCAATCCCGTTGCCGGTCAGTAAAAAAGACAAAAAGGGGGAAAAAAAAAAAAAGTTAAATACAGAATTACCGTATGACTCAGCAATTCCACTCCTAGATATAAACCCATAAGAATTGAGAAGAGGTACTCAAATATATGTACACAAATGTTCATAGCAGCACTATTCACAATGGCCAAAGGGTAAAAACCATCCAAACGTCCATCAATAAATGAATAGATAAACAAATTGTGGTGTACCACCATACAACAGAATATTACTCAACTATAGAAAGAAACAAAGTACTGGTACATGCTATAATGTGATGAACCTTGAAGACATTATGCTCAGTGAAAGAATCCATACTAGAGGTTACATATTTTATGATTCCATTAAAATTAAATATCCAGAATACCTAAATCCATATAGACATAAAGCAGATTAGTGGTTGCCAGGGGCTGAGGGAAGGAGAAATGAACAGTAGCTGCTTAATGGGTATGTTGTTTCCTTTGGGGGTAATGAAAATGTTTTGAAGTAGATAGAGATGGTGGTGCATAACATTGTGAATGTATTAAATGTGACTGTACTGTTCACTTTAAAATGGTTTATTTTGATAGAAATTTTGTTAAACCTGTATATCAGTTTGGGGAGAGTTGACATCTTTGCCATGAACCTTGAAGACATTATGCTCAGTGAAAGCAGCATCTAAATAAAAAAATTTACAATGAATAAAAAGCCACTATAAATGGTATTGTGTTTTTAATTTTAGTGTTCATGTGTTAAGTTCTAGTACATAGGAATACAATTTATTTTTGTATGTTTATATTGTATGCTGTGACCCTCCTGAACTTACTTATTGATTCTATGAGATTTTTTTTTTGGTAGATTCCTTAGGATTTTCTGCATAGATGATGTATTAGTCCATTTCCATTGTTTATAACAGAATACTTGGAACTGGGTAATGACTAATACAGAAAATTGGTACCAGAGAAGTGGGGTGTTGCTTATAACAAATACTCAAAAATGTGGAAGTGGCTTTGGCACTGGGTCATGGGCAAAGGTTGGAGGAGTTTGGGGAACTTAGAAGAAGACAAAAAGATGAAGGAAAGTTTGGAACATTTTAGAGATTGGTTAAATGGTTGTGCCAAGAATGCTGAGAAATGGGGATACTAAAGGCCAGGCTGGTGATGAGGTCTCAGATAGAAATGAGGAACTTATTGGAAATTGGACAAAAGATCACCCTTGCTACACCATAGCAAGGAACTTGGCTGCATTGTGTCCATGCCCAAGGACTTTGTGGAAGGTAGGATGTAAGGGTTGTGAACCAGAATGTTTGGCAGAAGAAATTTCCAAGCAACAAAACATTAAGGAAGCTGCATGGCTACTTGTAACAGACTACTCTGAGTTATGGTGGCAAAGGCATGATAAAGCCAGAACTTAAAAGGGAAGCACAGCATAAAGATTTGGAAAATTTGCAGCCTGGTCATATGGTAGAGAAGCAGAGAGCAAGAGAAAAATGCAAGGGTGAAGCAGACTGACTGGCTGCTAAAGACATTATCCTGGCTATGAGGCATCCAGATGCTAATAGCCAAGACAATGGGAGAACGGCCATGAAGGCATTTCAGAAGTCTGGAAGAGTGCCCCTCCCATCACAGACCAAGAGGCCTAGGAGGTTAGGTTGTTTTAGAGGACAGACCTGGGTTGCCACTGCCCTTGGGAACCTTCCCCCAGCATCCCAGCCCTTCCTCAAGTGGTCCCAAGCTTGGTTCGTACAGTATCTTGGGAGAGCACAAGCCAGAAACCTTAGTGGTATCTACATCATGTTAAGTCTGCAGGCCTGCAGAACATGAGAGCAGCGGAGGCATGGCAGCCTCCACCCAGATTTCAAAGGATGTATGGAAAAGTATGGGGGCCCAGGAATAGATCTGTCACAGGAGAGGAGCCACTGCAGACAGCTTTCGCTAGAGCAATGCTGAGAGGAAATGTGGGGTCAGAGTTGCAACAGAGAAACCCCACTCTTGGTACCAAAATCTGTATTAGTCAGGGTTCTCCAGAGAGACAGAATCAATAGGGTATGTTATAAATATATGAGAGGGATTTATTAGGGGAATTAGCTCACCCAGTTGTGAAGAAAAGCCCCATGATAGGCCGTCTGTAAACTAGATGCTAGTAGCGTGGCTCAGTCCAAGTCCAAAGGCCTCAAAACCAGGGAAAATGATGGTGTCCTTGGTGTAAGTCCTGAAACCCAAAAGCTGAAGAGTCTTGAGCTCTGATGTCCATGGACAGGAGAGCAGAGTATATCCCAGCTCCAGTGGATAGAGAAAGAGCTTCACCTTTTTTCTCTGTCTTTGGTTCTCTCTGGGCCTTCAGCAGATTGGATGGTTCCCACCCACATTGAGGAAGGGTGGGTCTTTCCCACCCAGTCCACTCAGACTCTCATACTAATCTCTGCTGGAAATACCCTCACAGATACACCTAGACAGATAGCTTTACCAGGTTTCTCAGCATTCCTTCATCTAACCAAGTTGACACCTAGAATTAACCTTCACAGATGATCATGTTATAGGGACAGTTTTATTTATTCCTTATTCCTTTCTAATTTGTATGCCTTTTATTTCTTTGTCTTGCCTTATTGCACTGGTTAGAACTTCCAGCACTACGTCGAATAAGATTGGTGAGGGCAGACATCCGTGACTTTTTCCCAATTTTAACGGGGGGGTTGGGGAGAAGAATTCAGTCTTTTATTATTAAGTATAATGTTAGCTGTAGGTATTTTATAGATGCTCTTAATCACGTTGTTGAGGGTCTCCTCTATTCCTATTTTTCTGAGAATTTTTATCATGAATGGGTATTGAATTATACCCAATGCTTTTTCTGCATCAACTGATATATCTTTCTTCTTTAGCCTGTTAATACATTGGTTTACTTTGATTTTTTCAAGAATTACACCAACATTGCATCTCTGGAATAAACCTCACTTGGCCATGGTGTGTAATTCTACTTATGTATTATTGAATTCTACTGCTAATATCCTGTTAAGGATTTTTGCATCTATATTAATGAAGGATAATGGTCTGTAGGTTTATTTTTGTTTAATTTTTTTTTTTGGTATTATCTTTGGTTTTGATATCAGGGTAATACTAGTTTTATATAATGAATTGGTAAGAGTTACCATATGCCTGTCTCTGGTAATTTTCTTTGCTCTGAAATCTACTTTATCTAATATTAATATAACCACTCATTTTTCCTTTGATTAATGTTTGCATCATATATCTTTTCCATCATTTTACTTTCTAACTGCTTATACTGTTATAGTTGAAGTAAGTTTCTTGTAGACAGCATAAGGTTGAGTCATGTTTTTAATCCACTCTGCCAATTTGTCTTTTAATTAATATATTTAGACCATTTATATTTAATGTAATTATGGATATGTTAGGGCTTAAGTCTGTCATTTTGGTTTTTGTTTTCTGTTTGTTCTGTCCATTTTTCATTTCTTTTCTTTTTCCTGACTTTTTGTGGGTTACTTAAACATTTTTTGGAATTCCATTTTGATTTACCTGTAGTGTTTTTGAGTGTATCTCCTTGTATACCTTTTTTAGTAGTTGCTCTGGGTATTATATATACATATTTTTTTTGATCTCCTTGTGCCATCATTTTACCAGTTTGAATAAAGAGTAGAAAACTTACCTCCCTTTTTAACATAATTATTTAAAGTACTACCTCTACCTATATTCAGAACCACATAGACAGTGTTGTAATTTCTGCTTGAACAAACAAATATAATTTAGGAAACTCAAGAGAAGGAAAGTCTATTATATTTACCCATATTTTTGTTTCCCATGATCTTTTTTCCTTTCCAAAGTTCCTATTTTTATCATTTCCTTTCTGTTAAAAAGAAAGGAACTTCCTTCAGCCATTCTTTTAGGTTATGGTTGCTGGTGACAATTTTTATTTTATTTTTTCTGGTTTTCCTTCATCTGAGAATGTCTTTATTTTCCCTTCATTCTCAAAGTCTATTTTCACTGGATTCTGGATTGACCGTTCTTTTCTTTCAGCACTTGAAAAATGTGCCACTTCCTTCTGGCCTCCATGGATTTAATATGAAATCTGGTGTCATTCAAATTGTTTTTCTCCTATTAGTCAGGTGTCATTTCTTGCTGCTGCCCTCAAGAATTTTTCTTCATCTTTAGTTTTCATGTGTCAAGACTTTCATGTGTCTTGGTGTGGATTTCTCTGGGTTTTTGTTTGGGGTTTACTCAGTTTCTTGAATCTGCATGTTTATATCTTTTGCCAAATTTGGGACATGCTAGCCATTATTTCTTTGAGTACTTTTTGAGACTGCCCTTTCTTGTCTCCTTCTAAGACTCCCATGACACAAGCATTAGATCTTCTATTATAGTCCCACAGGTCCCTGAGGCTCTGTTTTTGTTTTTTTAGTCTATTTTCTCTCGGTTATTCAGATTAGGTAATTTCTATTGTTCTTTTTTCCAGTTCACTGATTCTTTCCTCTGTCCCCTCTGTTTTGCTCTTGAGCCCATCCATTGAGTCTCTAATTTCAGTTATTATCTCAGTTCTAAGATTTCCATTTGGCTCTTCTTTATATCTTTTAGTTCTTTGCTGAGACTCTGTATATTTTCATTTGTTTCAAGCATGTTCCTCCTTGCTCACTGAAGTGTTTGTTTTTATAATGGCTGCTTAAAATCTTTGTCAGATAACTCTAATATATGTCTTCTCCGTTGTGACATCTACTGATCGTCTTTTTTACATTGTTTGAGAACTTCCTGATTCTTGGAATGAGTGATTTTCAATTATAACCTGGACATTTTGGAGGTTGTGATGAGACTCTAGTCTTATTTAACTCTTATATTTTAGCTGGTGTACTCTGGAGCCACTCCAAGAGAGAAAAATGAGGGGTGCTGTCTCAATACTGCCAGGTGGGGGTAGAAGTTCAGGTTCCCATTCAGTTTCTATAGTCAGTCGAAGGGGAGTGGGAGTTTCAATTCCTAACTAGGACGCCACTGACACCTCCTTGGCTGGGAGGAGCAGGAGTGCCTTGTTATTGCTCCCTATCTAGCCTCCACTGACACCACAGGGAGGGGTGGCTTTGTTACCACTGGGAGGTAGTGAAAGTCCTGACTCCCCACTTGGCCTCCTTTGATACCACTCCAGCAGGGAGGGCAAGGGGCATTGTTACTGCCAGATGGGGGGTTAACTCCAGACTCCCCACATGATTTCCACTGACATCTTGAGGGAGGGAGGCTTAACACTGCCAGGAGGCTCCCTGGTGGTGGTGGGGTTAGGGTACCTTGTCACAGCATTGCATTAGTCTGTTTCTATTGTTTATAACAGAATACCTGAAACTGGGTAATTTATAAGAAAACAAAATTTATTTCTTACAATTTCAGAGGCTAGGAACTCCAAAGTCCAGGGGACTCTTCACAACAACACGTTATAACAGAATACCTGAAACTGGGTAATTTATAAGAAAACAAAATTTATTTCTTACAGTTTCAGAGGCTAGGAACTCCAAAGTCCAGGGGACTCTTCACAGCAACACAGGGTGTCACATGGCCAATTTGACAGGAGCAAGAGACAGCTAAGCTTCTCACTCACTGTCCTTATAAAGCCATTATAACCATACCCATTACTCCATGAATGGGTCAATCCATTCACAAGGGCATAGTTCTCACAATCTAACACCTCTTCTAGGCTCTGCCCTTCAATTACCATAATAAGATTTCCCACCCTCAATAGTTACAGTGGGGATTAAGCTTCTAATACATAAAACTTTGGGGGACACATATTTATCACTTATTTCATCCACATAGCCCCAATGTTGTAACTTGTCCCAGCTCAAAAGTCCAAAGTCTGTGAAATTAAAACAAGTTATCTACTTCCAAGATACAATGGCGGGACAAACATAGGGTATGTATTCCCATTCAAAAAGGGATAAATAGGGGCCGGCCCGGTGGCGCACTGCTACAGTGCGCTGCTTGGGAGTGTGGCAGCGCTCCCACCGAGGGTTTGGATCCCACGTACAGACCAGCTGCTCACTGGCTGAGCGAGGTTCGGGCGCAACACCGAGGGTTGTGATCCCGTTGCCGGTCCCGGTCTGGTACGGGCGCGACACTGAGGGTTGCGATCTGTTGCCAGTCACGAAAAAAGACAAAAAGGGGGAAAAAAAAAAGGGATAAATAGGAGAAAAGAAAGGGGTAGCAGGTCCTAAACATGTCCAGAACCCAGTATGGCAGGCATTAAATCTTAAAGCTGGTGAATCATATACCTTGACTCTACGTTCAGCATTCTCCACACACTGGTGTGGGGGTTGGGTCCCCAAGTCTTCAGACAGCCCCACTCCTAAGGCTTTCCTGGTCTCAGGCCATGCTTCAGCTCTTCCAGGCTGGCATTAAAAATTGGTAGCTGCACAGTTCTGGAGTCTCCACGGTGGTCCTATTCTCACAGCCCCACTAGGTGTGGCCTTGGTGGGGTTTCGCTGCTGCAACTCTGACCCTGCATTTCCCTTCCACATTACTCTAGCAAAAGCTCTCTGCAGTGACTCTGACCCTATGACAAATCCCCCCCTGGGGCCCCAGGCCTTTCCATACACCCTTTAAAATCTGGGTGGCACAGTTCTGGCATTCTGTGAGCCTGTAGACTTAATACCATGTGGATGCTGCCAAGGCTTCCAGCTTAAGTCTTCCAAAGCTGTGTGTCTAGCCATGGCCAGGACCAATTTAGCCACAGCTGGAGCAAATGGAGCAGCCAGAGTGTGGGGAACAGCATCCCGAGGTGATCCTGGGCAGTGAGCCTGTGGAGGGCTGTTCCCTGAAACCATTGTTTTCCTAGCCTCTGGGCCTGTGATGGGATGGGCAGACTTGAAGATCTCTGAAATTTTTTCAGGGTCTTTTTCCACTCTCTTGATCCCTTTCTTCTGTGCTAACCTCTTCAGCAAAAGGTTACTGGAATACCTACCCCCTTGGTTTCCTCTCTCAGACTTTCTCACTGTTTATACAGAAAGCCTGAGAGTTTTCCAATCTTTTACTCTCTGCTTCTTTGTTAATTACGAATTTCAGCTTTACCTCATGCCTTTGCCACCATAACTCCGTGTAGGCTGCTACAAGTATCATGCAGCTTCCTGAATGCTTTGCTGCTTAGAAATTTCTTCTGCCAAATACCCTGGAGTTCAAAGCTCTTAAGTTCCACATCCCATAAAGCTTTTGGGTATGAACAGAGTACAGCCAAGTTCCTTGCAAGTTCATAGAAATAGTGATCTTTGCCCCAGTTTCCAATAAGCTCCTTCTCATTTACATCAGACATCTCCTCAAAATGGCCTTTAATGTCCATATTTCTATCAGCATTCTGCTCACCAACATTTAACCAGTCTCTAAGATGTTCCAAACTTCCCTGGGCTTTTTGTCTTCTAAGGTCTCACCAGCATCTAGGCTTTTTCTAGCCTGCTCCTCCAAATTCTTCCAGCCTCTGCCCAATACACATCCCCTTAATAATTACAGTGGGATTTAAACTTCTAATACATGAAACTTTGGGGGGCACATTCAACCTGTATCAAGCCTGACAAGTATGTAAATCTAGGCTCCCCTCTTGGCCTTTGCTGGCATGGATGTAGGCAGGGTCCAAAATATTTTTCTGTGATGTAACTGAAGTAGAGCATTTATGCTCGGTAAGTTTTCTTTCCTGGTCCTCTGACAAGAGAGAGCTGGCTTTTCTTGTGTGTGTGTGTGTGTGTGTGTGTGTGTGCGTGTGTGTGTGTGTGTGCGTGTGCGCGCGCGCGCGCGCATGTGTGCGCCTGTGCTCACTGATGAGTTCAGATTGCTGGCTTCTTCAGCTACAGGAATGAGGCAAAAGAAAACCCAGGGAATTCAGCACCATGTTGTGCCTTGGGTCTCAAAGTCCCTGGCTAGTCTGCCTTCTTTCCAACTTTCAGAGTCTTCTTCTGTCTGTTTTATAATGTCCAGAGATTTTAGTTGTACCTAACTAGAGAATTAGGGAAAAGTACATCTATCTTTCCAAATGTCAAAGTCTCTGCACATATTTGTTTTATATTGTTTTGGATAACTTCCGTATCTTAGAACCTTGGAGATCTAAATTTGCTTTTTCAACAAATTTGTTTTTTCAACAAATCTAAATTTATTTTTTCTGCTCTCACTTATGGTATATCATTTTCCCTATTATTATCTTGTAAATTTTTAAGGGAAATCCTGAGGACCTAAATTAGGATTGCTTTCTCCAGAGAGGATTTGCTTCTGCTTTGAGCCACTGGAGCTACCAACCGGGGACCATGTTAGTCCGCTTTAAGAGTGCTGGCTTCATACAGCATTCTCAGGTTCAGTGTTCCTGTCCTGCAGCAGGAGTGCTCCAGGGCTTGTACTGTTCCAATTCCAGGGCTGTTACTGGAGTTTGTAGCCGAGGAAATCAGGCTCATCTGTTTACCAGTACTATCTTTCAGCTCACAGTTCCCCTTCTCTCTTTTTGTGAGGGAGAGACATATACCTTGAAGATTTTCCTTATTTTCTTGCAAGTCTGAAAATGCTTTTCAAGAACTATGTTTGTTGTAGTTTATCCAGGATGTGGATGTGTTGTAGTTAGAGGGCCAAAATCTTGGCAGAAAGAGAAACCCATTACATATGACATGTGGTGGTATTAACTTGAAAACAGCTGGAAAAACAGTATTCCTTGTCATTATAGATTTTTGTTAAAAGGCCATACACAAAGTTCTATATTGTTAACATTTTGGATTCCTTAGTGAAAGCTGCCATTTTAGAACAGTATGCAATTCTTGATATCCACAAACAATACAGAGCTTTGCTCACTACTTTACTATAAGTAAATTCTAGGTCACTGACAAACCTGGTCTTCTTGGGAAGAGTTAAGAACTAAGAGAAAACTGGAGTAGTGGAGGGAATAAGAGAAAATAGTGAGGTGTGACAGCTATAAAACAGGTCTAACCTGTAGTCTATGACTTGGCCTCACTACAGAATTGCAGCTACAGCCTAAAAACTCCTATTGTCATTTTTCCTGAGAGAACAAATTTTTATTTTATGCTCCCACAGCTAGTTCGCCGTCATTCCAGTTTGGAAGGTACAGCTCACTGCATTCCATGGAGACATAGAGATTTTTGATAACCAGTAAGTATTGCTTTATTCATGACTCCTTTCCTCCATTTATTCAGTAAATAAATTTTAGGTCACCATTTATTGATAAGCCAAGAATCAAACTAGCTCTCCACCTCCCCCCCCCAATTTTTCCCTTCATAATTTTGACTTTTCTACTTTAAAATCCGGTTCCAAGGATGGCCCTGTACAAACTTAATTCTTCAATAAAAACAATAATGGTTGCTAATACTTACTATGTTCCAGGTTCTGTCCTAAGCTCATTACATTTATTTATTCATTTCCTCCTCAAAACAATCCTAAGATATAGGTGTTTTGATTATCCTCACTCTACCGGTGAGGAAACTGAGGCACAAAGAATCAAATAACCTAAAGTGTCAGAGTTAGAAAGTGATGGACATGACAATTGGTCCCAGGCTGTTTGGCTCCAGTCTGTGCAATACTTTCAGTATACAGTATGTGTGATGATTTGAGTCTAACAACATAATGAAATGGAGTACTTTAGTAGGGAAAACAAGCTAAACCACAAATACATTTATTCCTCTAACAACAGTATACCATCTTTCCAGTTTTCAAAATTTTATTATTAACTGTCTTTGCAGTTTGATTATTCTTATTAAGCTGATTTAAAAAACCCCCAGACAGAGCAAAGCAATTCACCAGCACCATCATCAAGTGGGCTACAAATCTGTCCTTAGCTACAGAGCAAGAAGACACTTAAGATCAACTCAAGAAAATAGCTTTAAGTGTTCACAGGAGCACCCACATCCATTTGTCGTGCATTCCAGGGCCTCATAGCCCTTTTTATAATGTCTTAACTCCTACCCCAGCTTCTATTTATAGTCTGAAAATAAGGAATCACTCAAGTGAGATATACCTTCAGAGCACTGTTGAAAATAGATTTAAAATGTATATATGTCAGATCCCTGTTCCCAAATGTTAAAAATATTTTATATTAGCACATAAAAAGAATATCCTTAGATATATTCTGCTATGTTCTAAAGAGTTTTTGTCTCCCCCTTTTTGATAATGTCTTCAATCTCCTCTGAGACCTTTCCTCTGTAGTCATTTGGTTCTATTGCTCTTAACTTCTTTTGATACTCCAGTGGCAAACCATTTTCTTCTGCACCCATGCAAATAATCTAGAAAAGGTTAAAGCAAACAATTTAGTTAAGAATATAATAATTTAGTATACCATAGCTTTACTTGCATTAGCAAAGTATAGAATATTAGCTTTCAGGTAACTCTAGAATAAACAATTATGGCAAAATAGAGATACGGTCATTCCTCTCGCACTGAGCACTAATGTGCAGGGAGTTTTCAAAGCCACATAAAGCACTATCATGGAATATCAATTTTACTCAATGATTTAAAATACTTTTATATTAAGAGAAAAATATATCTTATTGTATAGAATTTGTAGGACCTTTTAAGAAAAAAATGCTATTCTTCAAAAATAATTTAAAACTTATGGGGAGTAGTTTTGGTTTTAATCCCAGAGCTTGCTCTTCCTCTGAATTAGACACGGAAAAATAAATGGCACTGTTTTCAGTGGCACTTTCAAGGCACTTTCACATACCAGGCTAATTCCTCTAGGCTCCATACCAAAACACTACAGATTTAGGCCCAGGAACTGGGTTACCCACTACAAGTGCCATGCCCTCTTTGGGCCTGTCAACAGGAATCTAAGTTTGGGTTTCTGAAAAGGGATGTTGGGGTCTCTATCCCACATTTTTGTCTTGTGCTTGTAGATAGAGGTGGTTTCCCTGATTCTGAGAGGCAGTGTGGCTTTTTTTTTTTTTTTTTTATCTAGGAATGGAAAACATTTCAGCAACAGAAAATATTATTTTCTCTATAGAAATGAATCTTGGTGTTCATGAAATATTGCTTTGTGGATTTTTTTTCCTAATAAAATTTTAGAAACAGTTCTATCATCACACATAAGTCTGAGCAATGTTTTTGAATTTATACTTTAGGTAAATAACTAACTTTTTGTATTTAAAAACATTTTGATTAAAATGAATTGTTCATGTAGAATTTAAAACACACAAAGCCCTTCGAAGACAAGATATTCTTTAGTTGATCTCAGTGAAAATTAGAAAGGAATCACCAAATGTCTGTGTAAGGAGCTTACCTTTTTATACTGTGGTGAAGGAGGAGCACTCTCATAATTTGTCATTAGATAACTTCGACATGTTATTTCTCTTCCTTCCTGAGTTGAAACTTTAACTTCTATTATGACATAAGTTCCACTTTTAACCCCTTCTTGCCTAAAACCAGAACATCCAAATTTTAGCCATACTTAACCAATTCAGCTTTAGGTATGGTAAGGTCTTTTAATCAAGTTGGGATATAGGATTAAAAATTTAACTATATTCATATATGGACATACTTGTTCCCTACGTATTTTGGGATATAGACTATATAGATACCATACAGAACATATAAATACCACATCAAAAGTAAGCTTAGCATTTCAATTAGAAAGGCTGAGACTTAATATTACTTGGTATACCTCTAACAGAACTCTCTATATTTATCCTATCTAAAAACATGCCTCAATGTAGTTATTTCCATCTTTATATCCCTGAAACATTGTTCTCTAGGTTACAAAAAATGGATTATGTGTTCTGACAGCAAGAGAATATCCACCCAGGGAAAAGTAGAAAGGATGGCTTATTCTCATTCATAAGTGAGGTAAAGTATCAAGAATGTCAGATAGTTTTCTTCTCAAGGCCTATTCTTTTCTGCCAATTTTCTTTCTTTTAAATGCTCTGCCATACAATACAGAGAGTTCTAGTTAAAAAAAAAAAGCATTTCTAATATGTTCTTAAATTCTTTTACAAATTATTGTTACTTATTTGCTGATTCAATTGCCTCTTAAAGAATTTTTTGAAAACAGAAACAAATTGCTTTTGAAATCAACGAAAATATGAAATAATTACAAAAATCTTTATGCCTTTTCACAGTATGACACTACAAAGAGAAATTTTAATAAAAGAAAAATAGAACAAAAAATAAGGGCTTCTATCTTTTACATAAGAGATTACAAACATCCCTCCAAATCTCTATCAGAAAGTGTGATTTTAGCAAACTCACATTATACTATATATATAATATATAGTATACAATATTATATATATATATATTATTATATGACTCTAAAGAGTAAAGAATATTTCTGTAGTATATGGTTTTGAAAAACACACATATACACATCCTTGCATATAATCCATTTTCTGAATTAGCTATTTTTTAACTTATTTAACTTAATTAGAAGCCACCTACTCATCCAGAGAATTTAAATTGCTTTTGTTCATTTTCCATACTACTCCCCACACTTCATCGCCAGGACTTTGAAAAATGGTGGCTATACCTCCATGCCAAGTTTGACTTGTTTTGCCTTGGGAGTTGCCAAAGTCAAGCTTAAAATCCTACGAAGGAAACCAAAATGATATGATCAATATCCACTTGAACCCAAATTTCCCTCCCCAAAATAAAAAGGATTTACTTTGAACTCCATGCAATTAAAACATTCAATAAACTTTGAGTTCCTTCTATGTGTAAGAAGCTGTGGAAAATACAAAGATAAACAGACAAGGATCCAGATCTCAAGGAGTATATGTTTTTCCATATTTTCATAAAAATGAAACATATACTGAATATATCCACTTGAACCCAAATTTCCCTCCCCAAAATAAAAAGGATTTACCTTGAACTCCATGCAATTAAAACATTCAATAAACTTTGAGTTCCTTCTATGTGTAAGAAGCTGTGGAAAATACAAAGATAAACAGACAAGGACCCAGATCTCAAGGAGTATATGTTTTTCCATATTTTCATAAAAATGAAACATATACTGAATATGTACAGGCATGTTAACATAAAAGGTTGAAGGGAAAAAAAATCCCATAACTTCACTGCCTTAACACAATTGCTTCATTTTTGCAAATTACTTCCCAGTCTACTTACATACACATACATTTTTACTTAAAGACAAGCTGGGTGGTGGCTACATGGGAGTTATAATACTCTCTCTACTTTTATGTCTGTAGAGTATCCTACCAGCATACTACACCATATTTGCCCTAAGGGCACTGGCATTTGAGAGTGATTTGTATACTTATACACATTAATCTAATACTCAAGAATTGTACTAATTTATCTACAATAATGATAAGAGCAACTAACACTGAAAAATGACTGGGTGCTATGTATGCATTGTGCTATTAGCTTTATATGAAATATCTCCTTTTATCATTCCAACAACTTATTATACGTATTTTACATCAAGAAAAACTGTGGTTTAGAAAGATTAAGCAACTTGCCTAATCTAATAAGTAATGGAGCCAGGTTTCTAGTTCAGCTTCTTTCCTCACAAAGGTGGGCAATCGGGGGATAGAGTCCTGGGAAAGATTTAAAATTCTGACTTGGCTTGTTTGGCCTAGGAAGATTTCTTTCCATCTTTCTGGAGCTTAGTTTCCTTAATAGTAAAATTTAAAAGGCTGGACTAGATGATAACTTTAGGGTTCTTTTCAGGTTGATATTTTATCCCAGTCGCCTGTATTTTTTCAAAAACCTTGTCAGAGACTTCAGGAAAAAGGTTGGTTTGAGTGATCAGTACCTTCAATCAGCACACTGAATGTTCTTCTAGGACCAATCCTTGGCAGGACAGCAGTAGATATGATAGAAGTTACAACCTCCACTAGGGACTGGTTGTCTGTTGCTAAATCCAATAGATAATTTTCATTCCTCATCTTGCTCTACTTCTCAGCTGCTTGTGACACAGGTAACCACCCTCTCCTGATATGCCTCTTTTCTGACTTTCAGGCTATTCCTTGATATCCTCAATTCCCTTTGCCAACTCCTCCTCCACTACTTGGTCTTTAAATGTTCGAGTTTCTCAGGGCTCACTCAGTCTAGGCCCTTTTCTCTATTCATTCATCACTTTGCCCAAGACAATCTCATCTGCTCCGAAGCCTTCAAAAACCATCTAATACCCAATTATCTTTAAACCCAGCCCAGACCTCTCTTCTGAGCTTCAAAAGTGCTTAGAACAAGTCCTAGCACACAGTAAGTACTTAATAAATGTTCACTAATATTGTTCTGTCCTCTTGGCTGTCTTGCAATCATTTCACACTCAGTACGTTCACATTGAACTTATGATTTTCCCTCCCAAACTGGATTCTCCTCTTCTCTCTGTAAATGTCACCACCATCTACCTTGTGCAAAAAACTTGAGTTATCCTTGATATCTCCTTCCTTCACCCTCAATCACCAAGCTTTAACAATATCTCCTAAATATCTCTCAAATCTATCTACCTCCACTGCCACCATCCTACTTCAAGGAGCCCTTCATTATCTTTGGCATGAACTGCTGCAAAAACTTCCTAACTGGACTCCCCACATCCACTCTTGCTTCCCTTCAAATACATTCTCCATTGCAGCCAACAAAAGCTTTCAAAGATGTAAATCTGGTCTTTCATTTGCTTTAATTCTGCACTGGGTCTTCTCATTGCTCTTGAGATAAAGTTCAGTCTTATTTGGCCTACATGGTCCTGTCAGATGTGGCCCTTCCCTATCTCGCGAGTCTTCATGTCTCAGCTTAAAAGTCAGCGGAAGACCAAGCTTCCTCTTTCCTCAGGTCCTTTGCGCATGATGTTCCCTCTGTTTTGTTTTCTCCCCACCTCCCCAGTCATTTAGGGCTTGGCTTAAAAGTCACATTTTTCAGGAAGTGCTTTCCTGAGCATACTCGTTAGGTCAGGTCCCCCAGTCGCAGACACCATTGCACCTTAACATCTCCTTTCTAAGACTGACCGTACCTGTAACAGAATAATCATTTGTTTGATATCTTTCCCCCTTTCTCCAACTATCAATATTTGAACTCCCTTCCTAGGTAATTCCCTATCTTATGAGTTTGGGAATAGGGAGTACTAGAGCCCAACTCCCAGTTTTGCAACTTCAAATGCCAGAGTTTTGCTTGCAGTCAGGACACCCACTCGGGGCTTTGGATTTGAAGCTAGTGCCCCAAGACAGCAAGTATTCCACCCTGGTGGTGGCTAAAACATCTGGGTTTCGGGAACTGCAGGGATGTAGGACAGTGGCTGGCAGGGTCCAGTGCAGGTGGTGCTGGTGGGGCACAACACAGTATCCATGTTTACCGAGTTCAGCAGTGGGGCAGCAGTAGCTTGGTGGGCTGGTTCTCTCCTGCGATGCTGGCTGTATTACAGTTGCTGCACCTCCTTTTATGCTCATCTCTTTTGTCATCTTTGTACTCCTGCCTTCCTGGTCATTCTGTGAGCTCTCCAATAGCCTTTCAACACATTCTTTTTTTTCGCTTAAATCAGCCAGTTTCTGTTGCTTGCAACCAAGAACTCTGACGAGGTTAGCAGAGATCACGTTTGTCTAGTTCAACGCTGTCAAAAGGCTTTGTCCACAATCTGTTTGCATTTCTCTCCTATAGACTGGGAGGTCCTCAAAACAGCAGCTTTCCTCAATCACCTTTGTGTCCCCAGAGTTAAATGCTGGAAGAATATGAGCTAAATGAATGAATGTACTGGACTGAACAGCAATGATTTACCAAGGCTGGTTATGGTTCAACAGCCACTTTACCTAACCGAGCACAGCAGTGTCACTGTGAATAAGACATGGATTCCAGTTTGGGGACCTCTTGATCGGGAACGAAAGACACGTAAACAGGTTTTTTACAATACCAGGGGACAAGTCCTGTAACAACGGTCCCCCCACTCGGGTCGGAGAAGGCTTCTCAGAAGAACCAACCGAATGCCTCCCGTGCGGACGCCCGGCTGAGGACGGGGGCGTCCGGAGGGGCGGCCCGGGAGCGCAGTCGAGCAGGGGCAAGCCCAGGGCCGGAGAGCGGGGGAGGTGGGCTTCCCAGGAGGCAGAAGCCAGGCCCCCGGAGAAGCCCAGCGTCCCCTACCCAGGGAGAACCGCGCCGAGGCGGCTCCCGGGGTCCCGGCGGCTGGTGTGCGCAGGGCGGGACACTCACCCGCAGGCGGGCCACGCAGCAGAACGCGGCCGAGGGGTTCCGGAGGCGGATCCTCTCCGTCAGCAGGTTGCTACCGTAAGCGAAGTACAGAAAACTCTCCTCCTCCTGGCCAGGGCCGTCCTCGCAGCCCGAGTTTGCCATGTGCGGGGCAGGGGTGTGAGGGGCTCACGGCGAGCGCAGCGCGGCAGCTAACGACCCCGGCCCAGTGACCGCAGCGCTGCATCCTCCCACCTAGGAGGCCCGCAGGACTGGTGGGCCGGGCGAGTCCGGAGCGAGCGCTCTTCTGATTGGCTATCGGCCCCCACCCACGTGACTCGCCCCCTTTGATTGGCCATCCTCCACCTCCTCCTCTCTGTCCTTCTCTGGAGGAGGGCTCTGAAATGCTCTGTCCTGAAGCAACCCAGGGACTGATTCCTGATTGGACACACTCCTCTGATGTCCCGCCCCCCTTGCTCAAGGCTCCCTCTGATTGGCTGTGGGCGGGTGCTACTAGGGGGCGGATTAGGTCCAGTGGGCTCGCGCTGAGGTTCGCAGTACGCGAAAGATATCCCACCTTTGGGCTCCGGGCATGTGCTTTTTTTTTTTTGGCAGTTTCTGTGCTTTAGGGAGCTCTGGTCACATCTGAGGCGACACAGCGGCCACGGCCACGCTTCGGATGGTTCCCTCGCCCGCTGGTTCCGGCGTCCCTAGCCCCGATCATCAACCTAACTCTTTATCTAAGGACCCTTCCCTCCTGGAGAAGCCCCTCGGAGTGCCCGGGGCGCCTTCCCTGAGGAAGATAACGTTTCCGGGTTCGAATCCCAACGCTAACTTTTACCAGCCACGTAACCTTGGATACCTCTAGTTACGTGTTTCTTCCTTTTAAAATAGAGATTATAATATACGTTGAGATCACAAGTTGAAAAAAACCCCTATATTGCTAGTTTTGAAATGAAAATATGAATATGAACTCTGGGCCTAGAAGCAACGACTATCCTCATCTGTATGGAGGCTCCTCAAAAAACTAAAAATTGAACTACCGTATGGTCCAGCCATCCCACTGCTGGGTATTTATCCAAAGGAAAGTAAATTAGCACACTGAAGAGATATCTGCAACCCATTACTATTGTAGCACTATTCACAGTAGCCAAGGTATGGAATCAACCTAGGTGTCCATCAACAGATGAATGGATAAAAAAAATGTGCTGTATATAAACACAATGAAATACTACTTAGCCATAAAAAAGAATGAAATTCTGTCATTTTGAGCCTGGAAAACGTGTTAAGTGAAATAAGTCAGAAAGATTATATTGCATGTTCTCATATGTGGGGACTAGAAAAAATTAAGGTGAACTTTTAGAAGTAGAAAGTAGAATTTGGGGTACTAGAGACAGGGAGCGAGAGAGAGTGGGGAGGATAGGGAGAGGTTGGTTAACGGATACAAAATTACAGCTAGATAGAAAAATAAGTTCTCCTGGTGTACAGTAGTGCTAGGCATCTATAACTAACAATGATTTATTATATGTTCTCAGATGGCTATCAGAGAGGAGCTCAAATATTCTCATCACAAATGATAGATTTTTACGATGATGAATTTGCTAAGTACCATGATTTGATCATTACACATTGTATAGATGTATTAAAATATAACTGTACCGCATCAATATGTATAATCAGTATGTTTCAATTAAAAAATAAATTCAAAAAACAAAAAGAAAGAAAATGGTATTGTGCTTATGTAAAAAATGTATTTTTAGACATTCATCTAGCATATTTAAGGGTGAAATGTTTGCTATCTATATATTAAAATAACTCAGAAAAACAAAAATACAGAAAGTGTTCATTGTTGAACAGAGTAGTGTGTATATGGATGTTCATTATATTATTCTGTCCTATATGTTTGAACATCTTCATATTAAATACTAAAAAAAGAAAAAAGGTGATATACAGAAAGCACTTGACATAGTGAGCACTCAATAAGCAATAGCATAAGTATTATATAATAGGAAGATTCATACCTCCTCCCATGCCCCAACATCAAGGCAGAACTTGAAATACACACTTGGTCATTTCAGAAAGCAAACTGCTTTTCCTGGCAAATTATGCTCTATTGCATCATCATTCTCAAGATCTGTGCTTCAGAACACTACCACTTAAAATGTCCTGCTTTTAAAATTGCTTTTAAACATCTAAAATGTATCATTATTTAATTAATTTTAAAAGGTATTTAATTTCTCTTCTATTCCTCTACTTCTTGGTAATTGCCTAATTTTATGGCAATTGATTTTTCACAACACTATTTTGCAAAAATTTTCTGAAGTTAAGCATTGATGTTTCCTTAAACACTGAAAATCTTTCCTGACGCCAAGCATTTTTTTAGCTTTAAGTAGATTGCAGTGTACTGACCCATGTTGGCCAGCAAGTGGCAGTAGGTAGCAAGGTTAGTTTTGTTTTGTTTGTTTTTTTATTTTTTTTGGCGTCTGGCCAGAAAGGGGATCTGAACCGTTGACCGTAGTGTTATAACACCACGCTCTAACCAACTGAGCTAACCAGCCAGTCCCTGATTTTTTAAATTTAACCAAAGTCAGGTTAATGTTAGTTAACAATTACTGAGCACTTAGTAATGCCAGGCACTGGTCTAAATGCTTATATGTATCAGCTCATTTAGTCCTGAAAATAGCCTGTGCAGAAAGTATTAATATTATCCTCATTTTACAGTTAAGGAAACTCAGGCTCAGTAGGTTATTTAACTTGCCCCAGGATGTAGTTAGCAATGACTGAAGCAGAGAGTCAGCCATGCAATCTGACTCTAGAGTCATTACTGGGTGCTGCTTCCCAAATTTCTCACAGTTATGAAGCCCTGGTGCTGTAGATATAGGTAGTTATTAATAACTCACTTGAAGTACAATGGTTATCGTATCTATAAGGATATTATAAAATAATGATTCTAGCTTTCAATCACTTATAATAATGAGGTCAGATTTCTTCCAAATGTCATCTTTTAATCAAGTGGTCTTTAAAGATTTTTGATTGTGTCATTAAGAATTTTTGAGCATACACACAATTATATATGTATATTAACATGATATATTAGCATTAATATATAAATATAATAGTGTATTATAAGACAAATTAATTTTAATATATATTAGTATATTGATACATAAAATACATTACATAATATCCACAAAATAGAAATTTAAAAATAAAAAAGTAAACTATTTTAACTATGATGTTAATTGTGATAGTTTCATTCAATCATTGGCCAATCTCAAGGCAAATATACATGTAGGTCAAAGTTAATTATAAATAATAGTGGATGGAAATACCTACTGCAAATAGTCCTGCAAATTTCCACTTTTTGGCTGACCTTGTCAGATCTTACTAGATCATCATTATTTTTATACCATAATTTATGTGACGAGGAGCTTGTACCAGCAATCAGAAATGTCATCTCTGTCCCTTTTTTTTCTTGTACTTCCAATTTTAGTTTGAGTTCCAGTCAAGTTCTTTGCAGAAATCTTTTTAATCATGTTTCTTTTTTATGAGAATTAGTTAATTCTCTGTAAATCCATTTAATCAAGCACAGGTAAACAACAGTAAATCCCCAAGACATGGAAAGTGAATGAATGAGGGCCAGCGCCACCATCCACCCTCCCCTGGGGGAGGCACTCCCATCCCCCACCACCCATGACACCTTGTGTGACAGCTGGTGACTGAGGTCCTACTGTTATAGTACAGCAGAATTCTTATATAGCATATAGGTATATTTACTAAAAATGGTAAAGGTAAAGTATAGGAAAACAAAATTCTTCCTCGTATTTTAGATTACAAATAAATAAAAATAGGAGTTTGTTTTCACTCCTCAGCAGATCAGCTTGCTTATCCATTTTGAATACTACTGTCGTAATTAATTTTAGCATTTACTATTTTCAAAAAACACTTCAAGGGAAAACATGATAGTAAGTTTGAAGAGTTGTATGGTAAAAAGGCAGTGTGTCTGCTGAGGAAGTCCAGCTGGCTGCTTAGGTAAGACCATTTAGGGGCAGTAGTACTTTAGCAGTTCTTTAGAAGAATAGGCAGGGACTGGGTCTCACGCATCTATCTCTTAGCTCTGTGGACTGAGAAATACGTTCTTGTCAATACAACCAGAGGAAGTAGATTCACACTAACCAGACACATAAGAGATGGACATACATATCAGAATGCCAATGTGCTGATGTACAATGAGAACTATAACAGATAAGCCAGATACTTGTGTTCACTGATCAATGCATTTTCTCCCACTAGGAAAATAAATCCACACTAGGCATGCGCTTAGCATGTCTAAGGTACAGCAGGAGGTCAGGTGTCTAGAGTGGATTGGACAAGAGGAGGAGTGGTGGGACATGAGGTAGAGAGATAGGCAGAGGCCAGGTCCCGTGGGCCCTGGAAGGCCATGTTGAGGAGTTCGGATTTTAGCTAGAGTGGATTGGACAAGAAGAGGAGTGGTGGGACATGAGGTAGGGAGATAGGCAGAGGCCAGGTCCCGTGGGCCCTGGAAGGCCATGTTGAGGAGTTCGGATTTTATTCTAAGAGATCAAAAGCTATTGGGGTGTTTTAGGTAGGGATATGATTTGAGTTACATTTCAACAGGATAATTCTGGATACTGAGTGCAAAATCAATTCTAAGCGGATAAAAATGATTGTTAAGAGACAAAGAAACTACTGCAGAAGTTTTGACAAGTTTGGATGGTGGCTTTGGACTAGAGTAGGAAGAGTGAAGCTAGAAAGAAGAGGACTGATTTGGGATCCTTTTTAATGGTAGAACAGATTTGCTGATGGGTTACATATGTGATTCCATGCTTACTGCACAATCTTCCAGTTGTAATTTGTCTTAGTAGGTTTTTCTTCCACAGAATAAAGCACTGATCAGGAAACACAAGTATCTGATTTTCCTGTTAATTCTAGTTTTCTTTCCTGAGAATTTGTACCTGAGTCTAAGAGGGCTGGGTTGCTCTTTCTCTCTCTCTCAGTGCCTGGACTATAGCCTATAATACTCTAGGATTATTATGGTCTCCGCCACATTTAGGCATGTGGACTCAGAAGTGGGGGAAGATGATCCCAACAACAGAAGAGAAGAAAGCAGACCATGGCCAAGAGAAGGGACATAGAAAAAATTCCTAGGGAGGCCAGTTATCTCAGTTGGTTAGAGCATGGCCTTGTAACACCAAGGTCAAGGGTTCGGATTCCCATACTGGCCAGCCACCAAAAAAAGAAAAGAAAAAAGTCCTGAGCATATTCAAGTGCCCACTCCAGCTGTTACCAAGACCCATATGAATTTTTCACTTCAGGTTTCACAGATACTTTATACTCCAAAACACACTGGTATTGAAATAAAAGATTCTTATTAAATGTATATAGTTTATGCAGAAAGCAGTGTCTTTAATCTCACAATGACATTTTATAATAAAGTGTGTATTAAAGACTTCTGGCTCCTAAAGTATTTTGTTATGCTTGCATTATTTAAAATAAACAAATATTAGTGATCTAGAGCATAGAGAAATCATCATTAATTATATACGGTCCCAGGTCATACAGGCAGTATGAAGTAAATATTAACCTCCAGCAACTACAGGGATGTGGGATAAGCAGGTACTGGGAAAGAATTCTATTTGCTGCCTAAAACGAGTTACCTTTGACTCCGCTCTCTCTGTCACACCCTGTGTACACTGAGTCAGCAAGCTCGGCTGCTGCTCGTTCGTCTCCGCCCTGCCCTCCATTCCCACACTCCCTGTCCTCTCCCTGCCATCTCACCCCACAGCTGGATGGCAACAGCTTCCAGCTGGTTTCGCTGAGTCTGCTTTTCTGTGGAGATGGGGGAAAGGCTGCAGGGAGGACGACAAGAGGGTAGGAATCATGTGAGGACTGCACAGGCTGGCTTTGGGGAATGGTGAGGAGTTCAATGTCAGTAGAGCAAAGGGTGCACATTAGGAACTGGGAGACAAGTCTGGAAGGAGATTAGCATAGTTTATGGGAGGGCTTAGAATTGCACACTGAAAAGTTCAGACTATTTGGTGGTCAAAGGAGAGTCATTTTCGACTTTTGAGCAGTGAGGGTTCCTCCTGCACCTTTGGAAAATCAGTCTTATGGCTGTGTTCAGGTTGGCTTGGGAGGGGGTAGGATGAGAGATGGCAAGGGCGCTGGACACAAGTTCATTGTAATGGACAAGGTCATAAAAGCCTGAGCTAGGGCTGTAGCCATGAATGGAAACAAAGGACCCAAAGGGAGTGAAGACATATTGCTTACATTTGATTTAATCATCCCACTCCTTTCTGTAAAAACCTGTAGAGGCTGTCATTTGTTCATTACTCGATCAAATTCAGGCTCTTGTGCAAGCCCTTCGTTATCTGATTCACTCTGTCTGGCCCATCTGATTTCTCAGTAGATGGAAAACCCTTTGGAGGCAGGGACCACACCTTATAATTCTGTATAACAGTATGCTTACCACAGCATAGATAATAAATATTTCCTGATTAATTGAACCAGAGTCAAAATCTCCTCTACTTCACACAAGCTCACAAACTTTTTTTCTCTATGATTTTTTCCTGCTTTCCTTGATTTACTAAGAGGCACTTGTCATTTAGCTCTGATTTAAGATTTATAAATTTATACTAGTGCTTTAGCATATTCGGAGCAAATATTGTTAGCCGTAGTGGTATTTATATGTACATCTCCTTCCAGCTTGTGGTCTGGCACGTGTCAGGAAAGCATGCCAGACATATTCTGAGGGGAAAATGAGTTATTGTGGCATAAAGTCAGACATATTCTAGGGGGAGAATATAAAATTCCAGAAGGCAGTAATTTCTCAGGATGTTTGGCAGATAATCTGTATTCTTGTTTTGCGAGTAACCCTGAAAAGTAGTTCCAGAGTAGTTTATTGTTTAGCTTAGTAAATGGTCTCCTTTGATATCTCTATACCTACATCCGTATTTATATCTATAACTATTTGCTTTGGAAAGGTATATACCAAACCGTTAGCTGTGCTTACCTGAAGGAAGGGAAATGAAATCGGAGAGGTGGAGAGTAGGGGAGCAAATTGAACAAAAAGCTTTCATTTTTTAAATTCTGTATTCTTTTGTATTTTTTGCACATTTAAGCATGTATTCTTGTATTGCTTTTATTATTTAAAATACATTTATTATTAAAATACATATATTAGATATATTATTAAAATCAGCAACAAAAATTCCTATCTTATGGAGTTTTGGGTCAATATCTAGAGATCTAATGTCAGGAGGATAGAAAGAGGATGATGACTAAATAAAGTGCCCAAAGAGAAAATAGCAAATACATTCCCAAGTAGTTCTGCCTCTCAACACATCAATTAGATAATGAAGCCAGATCATGCCAAACCTTGTTCTCTGGAAGAAAACAATCTCATTCCAAGAGGCCCACAGATGCAGAATCTCACGGTGCTGATCTGGTTGTTCCTGCTTTGCCCTTTGAGATGTCAGTGGAGACAAGAACCAGAATTTTCCATCTGGTCTGGGAAAAGGCTGCAAATATGTTCAAGAACAGCGACCTGCTAGATCCTACTGCCAACCTTACTAGTTATTTCCAGAAGGTCCTGAAAATACAATAATTCATTAATCTCCATGTCACTTACCATAGCTACATTATATCGAGAAGTATCAATCTCAAGACTTACTCCTGTTAATGTTCAAGTCTGACAGATTGCTAATAGTTTGCAATAGATTGTAATAGATTGCATCATAGTTAATATATGCATCTCCTCAGCTTATGTATCCGTGATATTGCAACACCTTAAATTCAGCTGAAATTAAAATGCAAAAGAAAAATTTTCTTCATGCATCTACTGCCAACAGTGGCAGTATTAACACTTTAAACTAGAAAGAAGATTTACGTAAATGAAAATCCCAATGTCTCCCTTGGGTATAGACCTCATACTTTTCTTCCTTGAAGGCAATTTAACTCAGTAAATTCTTCATATCATGTATAATAATTAGACAACTGCCAAGCGTTTTCTTAATGCCCCTATAAGAAGAATGGCTTTGGAATGATGCCTAGATTAAGCATTAGGAAACATTTATGGAAAGGGAGAACTATGCTTGAATTCTCTGCTAAATTAATGTGTTTGGATTTCATGTTTTCAGTCTATTCAACAATATTTAATCAATTATTAACTCTTCTCAGAGATATGCAATCAAATGAAGCACTTCAACTGACTATTTAAAAAAACACTGGATGTCTCAAAATCTTCCCAGAATTGCTGATCTAGTTCTGGTGTTACCTTTTTTCCTTCATTGTTTTCTGCCTTCACTTAAATGTGATACCTCCTGACAATAGGGTTATTACAAGGTGTCTCAACTGACTGTCTTTGTTGAACATTGTTGGATGAGAAAACAACAGAAACTCTGTATATCTGAGTAACGGAAATTCAAACGGCCTACTAAAAACAGTCAATCACGGGAGAAGTAGGTATGTTTTGTGTGTAGAGAAGAAACTTGCTTTAATAAGTCCCTCTCTAAACTTCCTGAGGATAATGCATTTTATATGCATCTTTTCAAATGCATAAGAACTATGCCTCAAGCTAGTTAAATCGTATGAACTATTTGATTTGCCTTAAGATGCCACAGAATTGTAATGGCAAAACTTTATTTTTATGACCCAGCAATTCCACTCCTACCTTTATAACCAAACAAAATATATAACCAAAAAAAAAAAAAAAACACGTACACAAATTTTCATAGCCAAAAGGTGAAAACAATCCAATACCCATCAGTGGATGAATGGATAGAGAATTATGGTATGTATATATTATATTACTCAGACATTAAAAGGAATAAAGAACTGGTACGTGCTACAATGTGGTTGCACCTAAAAACATTCTGCTATTTGAAAGAAGCCAGACAAGAAAGGTACAGGGTTTTATTTGGGGGTGCTGAAAATGTTTTGGAACTAGAGAGAAGTGGTGGTTGCACCACACTGTGAATGGACTGGGTGACACTGAATTGTTCATTTTAAATGGTTAATTTTGTTACATGAATTTTACCTTGATAAAAACAAAAAAACGAAAATCTTCATTTCCAAGGGTTGTTTTTTTTTTTTTTTGGTGGCTGGCCAGCATGGGTATCCGAACCCTTAGAACTTGCTGGGCTCTAACCAACTGAGCTAACCAGCCAGCCTCTACTTCCCATGGTTTCTGATTTGTGGTTGTGAGAAGTAGCAGTAGAGAATATTGGTAGGTCACTTGGACATCGACTTCCTGTGATTCTAAGTGGGGATGAGGAGTTTAAAAAATTTGACGTGTCTCCCTGGCAGGTCGCTCCATTCCTACACATACTGCAGAATGTGAGGCCATTTTGTTTTGAAAGGGAAGGTGCCAGAAGCCTTGCCCCCAGTAGGCACTCAGTGGATATTTTGGGAAGGGAAAATCATCCATTGCTGATAAGCTGCTCCCTCCCTGGGGTCTCCTTCTTGCAGTGTCCTGTGCACCATTAACAACGCAGGGCGTTCGAGAATAACAGCTACACTTAAACAGCAGCATTTCCCTAAGTGTGATCTGTGGGACACCGGTCCTACTGGATGGTTCTCAAACCCGGCTTCTGTGGTCATGTGAGCTGGAGAAGACGATAGTCTCTCTTTCCTCTTGGAGATTCATAATGTACTCACTATGCGGAATCTGTGAACACCTGTAGCAAGGAAACCTGTGGATCTCTGTTCAGCCCTGAGTGTTTCAAATCTCTTTGGTTCCAGAAACGTGGAGAGCACGTTACTGAGTATGGGAAACGCTGCTCTGTGGAGATACACTGGCCTTGATTTGTTTAGGACGATTGTTCAGTTCCTGAAAAATCATATTCACTTATAGTCCTAAATTATCCACAAAATCAAAGACGAGCAATGTCTAGTATGTTAGCTAGAAAAGGAAGAAAGACAAATCTTTGCACTGTTCTAGTTGTTGACCTAAAAAAGAAACTGAGGCCAAATACATATAGCAAGGATTTATTGAGCCAGTATGATGGTTGCACCCGGGGAGACACTTAGATCAGGTTGCCCTGAAAAACGTGTTCTGAAGAGGCCAGCAGAGCTTAACAGTTTATAATCACAAGAAGAGGGAAGAATCAAAGGAGAGGGTGAAGGATAGCCCCAGCTAATCACTTCATCAGGTTTTCTACTGGTTGTACATGACATATAGATTTGGGATTGTTACTATGTTACATCCTACATGCAGGGATCTAGGGTAAGGGTAATACGAAGCATCTTAGGTTAATTTATGGCTTTCTGGTGACATTATGGCTGCTTCTAAGTAAAATGGTCTTATGATAACGTTTTCCAGGGCAGGTGGATGTGACTGTGGCTTATCCCAGATCTCTCCACGCACTGTAATTGAGTTGCCCTGGTCAGAGCAGGTACTTTGGTTGTCATGGTTTGTCACTGACTGGCTTGATGGGTAGTAACTTTTCATTATGGGATCGACTGGTAGAAATGTTGCACGGCTTTGCTGGTTGAATAGCTACTAATCCATTTGAAACTGCAGAGCTATGTGTAAAAATACCCATCAACCTCCATCAAATGCAATAAGGGTTGCCACCTGGTGAAAATATGAATACGATTGCAAGGCCAAGAGCAAATGTGACAGAGCCCAAGAGTCTTGATTAAACTGGAAAGAGATTTGGCTCCTTGGCGTTCTATTTCCCATCCTTATTATTTTGTTCCTTTTTGATTCCTTTATGATTGTCAAAGTAGTTTCCAGGCTTAATAGAACAGGTTAGACAACTTCGTGGAAACGTACCTAATTAGCATTGGTCACAGTGGCAGGCCTTGTTAGGCCAGTAGTTTTTTGAAACAAAATGCTTGAGCTTACTCATGAAAGCATTTTAATACGTGTCTATATTGACTCATGTTTCTTGCTGCAAATAAGAGTTCATTCTATATTACAAGTTAGAGGAATATGTTGACTTAGCAAACTCTACTCCCTGGTATAATGTGATTTTCCGTGCTGTCAAGCAATTAAGAATTTTCTCAATATTTAAATCACTGATTAATTGATAATGACAAATTAGATTACTGCATTTGGCTGTTCCAAGTCCTTCTGCCATTTTAGTTCAGTGTGTACAATATCTGATGGTTCCCTGAGCTATTCCAGAATAAGCCAACAACAGTAAACACCAGTCAGGAATGGGACAGGTGTCAAAGAGGAAGGTATAGAGGTAATAGGATATCTATATCTATTAAGAATATCTTAGGGCCGGCCCCGTGGCTCACTCAGGAGAGTGCAGCACTGGTAGCGCCGACGCCGCGGGTTCGGATCCTATATAGGGATGGCCCATGCTCTCACTGGCTGAGTGTGGGGCGGGCTACACTTTGCGGAGGCTTGCGATCCCCTTCCCGGTCAAAAAAAAAAAAAAAGGATATCTTCCACCTGGCTTAGAAATTACAAGAAATTGAAAGATTTTCTTGGGAAGAAACTTAGAATACTCCTTTTCTTTTCTTGAATTAATTTTACCCATGCTGTCAAAAATAATCTCTTTTGTAGAGTTGTTTTGTATCTTACTTTGCCAACCTATCATGGTCTTGAAAAAAAGCCAAGATAAAAGATTGAAACCCAACAAACTACTGATAAATATTTATATTAGCAGGGTAGGATAAGACTGGAGTGACAAACAGAATCTGGTTAAAAATAAGACCTGCAGGTAGTTTTGGTTTGCTTGCAAACACCTTTTTTACTTTCCTGTCCTGGAAAACTGTTATTTGTTCTTCAAGATCAAACAGATATTACCACCTCTATCAAACCATTCCAAACTTCTCATATTTATAATACCTGATTGATTTTTTTACTATGGCACTAAAACAATTTAAATTGTTTACATGCCTCTTTCCCGTACTAAATTATGATGCCCACAGAGGGCAGGAATTATCATTCATTCAACATGTATTTATTGAGTGTTTACTACATGCTATGCCATTTTGCTATCCTTAAGACCACAAATATTCACCTTTTTATTCCCAACATTAATGCATGCCTGTCCCATTATTGAGGAGGCACTCAATAAGTTGCTGAATAATTGAATAGTTGAGTGAGTAAAAGGGTGAATTAATGAATGGATTCTATTTTGTAAGGTATGAAAGGAGTCAGGCAGTTTTGCAGTAAAGTTTCAGTTTCCTAATTTGCAGACAGAATCAGTGCAGAGAGAAGTTCAGCTACTAAGGAGAGCAGGATTTGTCATTCTACAGGGAGATGCAGTGACTCAATTCCTGATAGGCCTGTGGGGTTTAAGGAAACCAGAGTTCTATAGTTTCTTTTTCTTTTAAATTTTCTTTCTTTCTATTTTTTTAGAGAAACTAGAGCTATACAGTTTCTTTTTAAAAAAATTAATTAATTAATTTATTGTTTTTTAAAAATATTCTAAGATGTTGTGGAGAAGTTGGGTGGGAGGGGGAGAGAGAAAGGGGAAGGGGGCAGAGAAGGAGGAAGGGGGTGTGGTCAAGGCCTGTGGCACCTCCCTCATTCTGGCAGGGTTGCCCAGGGGGCTTCTGGCAGCAGCTCGGTAGTCATCGCTGGGCTGGGTGTGGATGTCAGGGGTGCGTGGCTGAGGCCCTTGGTCCCCCACTGCCCCAGCTCAGGAGCCCAGGGTGCTTCCAGCGGTGGCTCAGTGGTCATCGCTGGGCTGGATATGGTAGTTGGGGGGGGCATGGCTGGGGCCCACAGCCCTCCCCCCCACTACCAGCTTGGGAGCCCAGAGGGCTTCCAGTCCTTCTAGGTTTTATAGGTGTTCTTTGGTGGTGTTAGACCTTTACTGGTTAATATCAGAACTTTGTCTCTGATCTGTGGGTATTTTATCTTTCAGTTCTGTGTTGGCTTATTCACTGTTCCCACCACTTAAACTCTGCACTGGAACTAATTTGTTGTCCTTTGGTTACTTCTAAAATGGGGGAACTTCCTGTGGGGACCAGTACTTGAGCTGTGTGGTTTAGCTAACTTGCTGCTTTGCTGCTGATTCTCTGGGGAGGGCATTTTGTGCAGCTCATGTTTTAATTGTTGATATTGTTAAGTATTTCCCAGTCTTGTGAGGTCTAACACACCTGGGTTATGAGAAAACTCTGGTCTAAGCCTGAGTCTTTTCAGCAAACTGCACCCCCTGGAGTTCTATATTCCTGACCAGTCTCCACTGAGTGGTCCTGTGCTGATTGAAGGGCAGATCAGCTGTCCATGCTGTGCCCCAGTGTTCCCCTGGTAGCCCATCTCCCCCAAGGCCACACTCCAAACACTTCCCATGGGATGGGCTGTATGCCAGTCCCTTGAGATGACTCACTGGCCTCTGAGTGGCTCTTTTTTCAATTGTCTGTGGCCCCTCTCTCCTATGTGGGTCCACAGGAACCCCGTTAGTGGTCTTGATGGCCTGGGGGTCACCAAAGCCCTCTTCTCCCCTGCAGCCTCCAATCAACATCATATGAAGGGCAGAGCTGTGGCTTTTGCCAGCTCCTGCTCCATGCATTCACCAGGGCCAGGCTTGAAGTGGCCGGGGCTTGAAATTGTGGGAGCGATCCTTTCTTTCTCTCATCGTGGCTTCTCCTGCCTTCATGCACTCCATAGGTCTCTCCTTCTCTTTTCCTGAACTCTAACCGCTCCAGCTTGGCTGTCGTTGCTTTTTAATAGTTGTAAATTGGTTGATTGTGGGAGAGAGTGACACTGGGGACCGTCTATTCCACCACCTTAACCGGGAGTCATATAGTTTCTTTAAAGTAACTTTAGCAGAGGCCGACCTGGCCTGGTCCCTTTTATGTGCTGAAGCTCCACCTTGTTCTGAGATAAAGACTGATGGCTGGCCAAACCAGGAGAAATCCCAGGGCTCTCCTGCTAACAACCAGAATGGAGAGAGATGGAGAGAGGGAGAGAGGGAAGAAGAGGGGGAGGGAGAGAGAGGGAGAAAGAGAGAGAGTGGGATGAGGTGGGTAGGTAGAGGGAGAGGGGGGTAGATAGAGGGTAGGGAGGCCTTGGACCAAGGAGGAAAGAATAATGCAAACTTGAGACATTGGAAAGACTGGATTTACCTCTTTCTGCAGTATGCTTGCTGCAGAATACATAAGACTTGTTGATTTTTCTCTTCTACTTCCCTCTGATCATGTATCCCTCTTCATAAATAATGTACTAGACTCTAGATAGCTGTTGCAAATCATTCTGACAGCAGGGAGCACTTTTCCAAGGTGAGGCTGTGCCATCCTCGGCTCTGAGCTCACTTGGCAGCAGCTTGCCCACACGGGTGGGTGGCCTCGGGCTGACTCAGACAGGCCGCCTGCCTCTGAATCTCACGCTTGAGTTGAATGCTCATTGCCTGGAGTCTGATCTAGTTCCATTAGCAACTGTGATTTCTGTGGCTGGGTTTGGCAGAAAGGAAGGTAGGCCCAAAAGAAAACTATTGATCGTGTCTGTGCTCCCAGTCAATGCCCTTGCCTGTGTTCTGCGTGCTGTCCCAACCCCTGGGCACTCTCATCAGCCACCTCATCGTCAGCAGATAACATAGCTCTTATTTTAATTTGAGAGAGAAAACAGAGCCCATTAGGCATTGTACGTTCTCTCCTTTCCATACCATGCATGTTTTCACCTGTCATTCTCTGGTTTCCTTCTGCTGCAGAGAAAGGAGTGTAATAGTATCTACTGCTGTGTAACAAATTACCCCCAAATTTAGCAGCTTAAAGGAATAAACATTTATTACCTCACAGTTTCTGTGAGTCAGGAATTTGGAAGTAGTTTAGCTGGACGATCTGGCTCAGAGTCTTTCATGGGGCTATAGTCAAGATATCGGCTGGGACTACAATCATCAGAAAGCTTGACTGGGGTGGGGAGATCTGCCACGATGTCTCACTCCTCCCATGGCTCTTGGCAGGAAACCTCAGTCCCTTACCCCATGGGCCTCTCCAAAGGGTTGGCTGACTGTTCTTGTGAGATGTCAGGTGGCTTCCCCCAGCCTGAGTGATTTCAGAGAATGGGCATGGAAATCATTGCAATGCCTTTTATAAACTTGCTCTCAAAAGTTGCACATTGTCACTTTGACCGCATTCTACTAGTTAGAGGTGAGTCACTGAGTACCAGCTGCACTCAGAAGGAGGGGAATTAGGCTCCATCTTTGGAAGGAAGGAACATCAAAGACTTTGTGGACATCTTTTAGAACAACCACAGAGGAATCCCTCTTCCTTTTCAGGGCTCATCCCATCCTTTCTTGCCTGCACTTGGATAATCAATTATGCCCTCTCTCAGTCTCTTAATGATCCCAGTCATTGAGCATTTAACATGTCCTGGCCACTGTGCCAAGCACTTTATGGGGATAATCTTACTTAGAACATACAACAATTCCATAAGGTAGGGGAATGATTATCCCACTTTTACAAATGAGAAGACCACGGCTCACTGGTTAGCTCAGCTAGTTAGAGCACAGTGTTGTAGCACCAAGGTCAAGGGTTCAGATCCCCATAGTGGCCAGTTGCAACAAACAAAATTGTACAAATGAAAAGACCAAGGTTCAGAAGTATTAGGTGAGATGTCTAACATTATGTAATTATTACGTAGAAAAGTTTCTATTTAAACCCAACCCTGACTGACTCCATGCTGTGCACTAATCTATTCTACAGTGCTTCGTGTGTACCTTTAATTTCTATCTGTCCATCGGGTGCTTCTCTTTAGCCTTCAAACAGGTTCGAGTGGTCCTCATACAAAAATGACCTTTCCTAAATCCTGCCTCATCTCAAGCTTCATAGCAATTCCCATCCTTACAAATGTCTCAAGCTTCATAGCAATTCCCATCCTTACAAATGTCTGCACACTGTCCCTGCTGCATGCACACCATTCCACGTGGCCCATCTGCTGCACCCGCAGCCATCCGGGTCCACACTTAGCATTCTAGTGAAATTGATTTCTCTAAGTCACCAGTGATGTCCTGCTTACCAAGTCTAGTGCTTTCTCTCCAGCCCACATTCTGCCACATTTCATCAATACAAAAACACAATTTTTAGCATTTCTGAAATCAGGATGTCTTCAAATCAATGGCACCTTGGATTTGATAAAATAAAGTTTTCTACTCCTCTTTACATTTCACGGTTTGGTTCTTTCTTCTGTAAACTCTCCACTCTTGTGCCATAGGCATAGGATGGGATTTCCTCCTTACTTGCTGAGAGCTCAACGGACTTCTTTATTGGCTCCTCATCCTCAGAAAACCCTCAGATGGTGGTGTAGACAGCTTGGTGGTGGCTCACCTTTTAACCTTGTGCTCTCCTGAATAACATTACAAAACTGTCCACACTCTTTGTTTCTGCTCCGATCTCCCTCTTTCCTTTTAATCAGTTGCTTATCTTCCATGCATCCTACAAGTGCTGCAAATTCTGCATGTTCCAAACATTATCCCCCTTCCAGACTAACCTCCCTGCTTTTATTCCCTATCATTGATGTTGGTATCACCATTGTCAAAGAATCTCCCAGAGGCATTTAGTAAGGTTTAAAGGGACAACAGTCACACATGAGTATAGATTGCCACCAAACAGGCAAGGCAGGGTTTATACAAGGAAGATCTTCAGTCAGTGGAACAAGGAGACATTTTGTTTTATTTTGTCCTTGGGCATGCTGATTGGCTGAAAACTATCAAAGGAACAGTTTGGACCCAAGCAAACTGCATTGTTAAAAGGTAGGCATTTTCAGTTATTCATGATTTTTTCAAGAAATCTTGCTATTTTAGCTTGGAGTAGGTAGGTGATATGTTCATCTTTTGCATTATCTACTTATGTCCTTCCTTTGGTGTTTATACCATAGTTAAACTACTTATTATTTCTCTTATTATAATTTCTCACTCCCTTCTTGTGGTCAAACTCAGATCCAAGAGGACTCAGGTCGACCATGGAGACGTCAGTGTCTTCTTGGTGCAATGTCATCCACTGGATACCGGCTTGAGATAATGGCTCACAGTAACATTTAAGCAACTGGATATCAGACAATGGAAGAGCTCAAGGAGTATGAGGACATCACAAATATAATAAAAACCACCTGGAACTCACCGTGCATCCAATTTCCTGGTTGACCTAGACCTAACCAGGAGAATGGTCTAATGTCTCTCTCTATCCTTCATATTCCTTGCATTGCTTGGAGGTGTATATAGATTTCAGGAACAGCAGCCAGTGGTTGGGGGCCTAGGTTCAGTTAAGACATATAGACATATTGGGAAATCTTATTAGAGGGGTCTAAAGCCAGATGGCAAACCCACCAGTTGTAAAAACTGGCAGCCATTGCAGTTGTTTGAGACAGGTGAATTATGGAGTTCAAGAGTTTGTGAGAAAGAAGACGGCTGAGAGAAGGCAAAAAGGACCACGGCAGCTGTTTTATAATCTAACACCTTGACCTACAAAAGGAAAGAGTAGAAATAAAAAAGGAGACAAATAGTAAAATATGAGTTCTAATCACTTCTTAATCTGAAAGTCTTGTGTAGAAACTGTTTACAGCTCATATCACCTTCCTGATCCTACATTCTTGGAGTAGCTGTCTATTTCTAGAGCTGTGTGCATCTAAAAGATGCTTTTTTTTTTTTTTTTTTTTTTAAAAAACCCCCAGGTTTCTGTATCTCCAGTGGGACTGGGTGTCCAGGTTGTAGAATCCTTAGTACATTTTTACGAGGAGTCATGAATCCCCGAGTATGTACCTTAGAGTTTAAGACCATTATTTGTGGTTAAAAGTACTTGAGATGAGCTTTCCAAGGCTGAGGCCGTGGTGCCCTTTTCAGTACACCCTGTCTCCTGGCTTTATACCTTGTAGGAACGTGTCGGGTGCTGTCGCTTCTGAAGTTCAGCTTGCACCTGTTGGGCATGTGATTGTGTACAGGTTAGCTTTGACGATTGCTGACAACTCTGGAATATAATAAGGTGAAGTCTGTTGGTGAAGGAGTTAATCTGAGCCTCACAGCCTTTCTATATGAATTTCATATGGGGAGATTCTGAGGTTTTGTGGCATGTATTGCTTATCATTACAGCAAACAGTAGAACTTTAGGCAAAGAAAGGTTAAGCTGTTCTAAAAATTTGGACAGGTTTGATTTTGATGATATTTTGATTAAAATACCATTAGTTTGTTTTACGTTTATAGAACTTTAGGGATAATATGGACCATGAAGTTTTTGTTTTATTTGAAGATTCTACATAGCTCTTTCAGTAAGGCACCTGTGAAGTGAGGTCCTCCATTCAGGTGGAAAAAACAAAGTCTCAAGTTTTTTGTTGTTGTTGTTGTCAGTTAAAGAATTATCCTTGTAGCAGAAGAAAGGTTTTGTCTCAACCAGAAAAATTGCAGGCTATTACTGAAACGTATTTAAGGCTTTGTCATTTGGGCAACAGAATGAATCCATCCATAAATGCACAAGTGGTTCCTGAGTGGAATTCTGAGCCTGGTTCTACCTTTATAGTGTTGCTGGATCTTGATACGTATAGATAAGGGAAGTTTCAGTCACCTGAGCCTTGGGCAAAATTTCCCCACCCATATTTTTGTATTTTGGACCAATTCATTCTTGGCATCTAGATGCTTCCATGTAATGAATATAATAAAAGTTTGGAGTTGTACTTGGGCACCACCAAGTGGCCATCTTGGGAAGCCCAACACTTAAAGCTCTGCTGGCGAGTTTTGGTTGTCTTTGCCCTTCTGTGTGGGCAGTTTACTGTATTCGAATAAGTTCTTCCGGATTGATGAAATCATATTAAGTAACTTTCCTCATAATAAAAATCATGAGAATATCAGTAAGGGCTGTTTGTTTTGCAGAGTAGATGGCTAGGGCATTTTCTTTAGCTTCAAAGCAGGATTTTTAGTGTGTGCTCCAATTTTTAAAATATTTCTTTCAGATGTTGATTTGTCTCTCATAAGCCATTAGTTCACTTTACATTTTTGAGTCAGGTGCCCAAGAAAGTTAGATAACCTATTTGCTTTCATAACATGCCAAAATCTTGAACAACCCAAAGGCATATCTACTATCAGTGAGTGGTCGTGAATTCTTAAATCTTTCATAGGTGCATGCTCTTGTTAACAGGCAGAGAGTTCAGAAGTTCTAGCTTATACAGCACAGAAAATATGAGCACTTGGATCATTTTTAAGATAAGAACGATGATAAACTATATCAGCATTGGTCAAGGGAATACTGGTCAGGAGAGGGAATGGCTAGACTCATGTAGGTTGGAGTGGTGCTTAACCATTACGTGGGGAGCAAACACTGGACCGATGCTGCAGGTGAAAGGCAGATTATCACTAGGTATTGTTTGGAAGCAGTAAGGTTGGGTTAGTATGAAGGCTGCGAGTGAGAAGTGGAGCTAGAAGAATGCCTGCTGAACAACAACACGTTCAACTGCTTAATTGTTACCTGCGACAGCGATAAACAGGCCAGTAGACCTATCTGAGGTGGGCAATAGACTTATGATAAGGCTTTCGCTTTTGCTTCAGAACTTTTAAAGCACAGCTTGTCTTTTCTGTACAAGCCCTTGTTCGTGGTCGGGTTGCCCAAAGTCAGGAGCTACTATAATGTCTGCTTAGGAAAGGAAAAGGCCCATTGCACGTCTGGATCCCAAGAGACGGGCTCTGGAACATGTGTTTTAGGAAGCTCTTGTAGTGATTGAACTAGAGAAATAAGGAATAAACAGACATGTCTACTTATCTCTAGCATCCCTTCTTGAAAAGGCCAGGAGGCAAACGGTGCTGCCCAGTAGCCATCTGAGGAGTGTCAAGATTATAAAGATATCCTAAGGGTTTTGTTATTTTGGATGTAGGGCTTGAATATGGGAAATGCAAAATAAGAAAGGGTTATCAGATGAGATATGAAAATACATAAAGATAAAAGCATAAGTAATATGTACCTAAAGATAAGAAATTATTATAATCTTTTCCAGATGGACACTATTTAAAATAAAAACAGAAACAAGCAACGATAACTATTAGAAATTCTAAATTATAATAAGTGAAGAGTTTTTGTTTAAAAATGATTCAGGGATAGCTAGTTAGCTCAGTTGGTTAGAACATAGCCCTTGTGACACCAAGGTCAACGGTTTGGATCCCTGTACTGGCCAGCTGCCAAAAATTAAAAAAAAAAAAAAAAAAAGATTCAAAAGCATGGCAAAGGCAAAAAAAGATATTCAAAGATCAATTTTTTTCTGAGCTATCTTTATCATTCATGAACTTTGTCTACTTGTTCATATGACTTTATATGTATGTGGTTAGACATACACATAAAGCCTAATGGTGAATTAATAGCTTTCAACCTAGCTTTAAAAACTCTCCTTATCAGTGTATCATTTTTTTTTTAAAAACCGTATACCATATTAAACTTACAGCAATTTCCTTGAAAACCCAAAACATAGCCATCATCTTTCATATTTTATCTCCTTGCAACTACTATTTTAGTACCCATTTTATTACAATTTTTAATCAAGAACTAACTTCTGTTTGCTCTCAGGCACAGAGAAAACTAGGAGGTAAGTAACTCAGCACTGTCTGACACACACAAATGTAACCTAGCAGGACAGAGCTCTACAATGACACCTGCTTGTATACCATAAGCACACATTACTCATTCATGCTGCATGTCTTTACAGTGGCAAATGGTAACATGTGCACTAACGTGACCAAAGGCACTTGCACATCACTTACTATTCTAGTAACTGATAGTCACTCTCTATAAAGGACTAGTAGAGGCCAAAGGCAGTGAAATGATATATTCAAAGTGATTAAAGAAAAAACTGTCAACCAAGAAACTTGTATCAAGCAAAAGTATATTTGTAAAGTGAAGCTAAATTAATACATTTCCAGATAAGCAAAAAATAACAATATCTGTTTTTAGCAGAATTGCCTTATAAGAAATCATAAAGGAATTTCTTCAGGCTCAAAGGAAATGATCCAAGACCATAACGAAATCCACACGAAAAACTAAGAGCACAGGTAAAAACAATCATGCAGTTATAAAAGACAGTATGAATGTATGTGAAATCAGAACCCTCATGCATGCTGGTGGGAACGTAAGATGGTGTGGCCACTTTGGAAAAGAATCTGGCAGTTCCTCAAAATGTTAAAGAGAGAGAGCTACCATATGACCCAGCTATTAGACTCCTAGGTATAAATGCATATCTGTTCTCCTTTCTTCTCTTAACTGATTTTTTAAAAAATTATATAAAACAATATGTATACAGTATAATTGTAATGTGGAGCCTATAACAGATAGCAACGTAACATATTTGACAGTAAGAGTGAAAGGAGGTGGCCGGGAGCTCAGCTAAATTGGAGTAAGGAAATGGCAGCAGATTAGAACTCGAATCCACAGGGACAAATGAAGGGAACCAGAAATGGTAAATGAGAAGGTTAACACACACACTCTACAAATTTCTACTTGCTATCCTTTCTTCTTTCAGCTTCTTTAAAATATAATTATAACAATATATTGTTGAGTTTGTAACATATGGATATAATACGTGTAACAATAGTAGCACAAAAAGGAGGAAGAGGGAAGGGAACGATATAGAAGATACTACAGAGAAACGTATGGCATTTCTGTATCTTTTTTTTTTTTTCAATTTTATTTATTTATTTATTTTTATTATTTTTATTTTGTCAATATACAATGTAGTTGATTATTATGTCCCATCACCATAACCTCCCTCCCTCCTCCCTCTCCCCCCTCCTACCCAAGTGTGTCCCCTCCATTTGCTTATTGTAAGAACTTCAAAAAAAAAAATAATAAAAATAAAAATAAAAAAAATTGTGGTTGTTATATCTTCCTCTCCCCCCCCCCCTTTTTTGTTGTTGTTGTTGTTGTTTGTTTGTTTTTTTGTGTGTGTGTGTGAGTGTGTGTGTGAGTGTGTGTGTGCATGTATGTGTGTGAATTGATTCATTCACATTTAGCTCCTTCCAATAAGTGAAAACATGTGGTATTTCTTTTTCTCTGCCTGACTCATTTCACTTAACATTATTCTGTCAAGGTCCATCCATGTTGTTACAAATGGCAGTATTTCATTCGTTTTTATAGCTGAGTAGTATTCCATTGTGTAGATATACCACATTTTCCGTATCCACTCATCCGATGATGGACATTTGGGCTGATTCCAGCTCTTGGCTATTGTGAAGAGTGCTGCAATGAACATTGGGAAACAAGTATACCTTCGACTTGATGATTTCCATTCCTTTGGATATATTCCCAGCAGTGGGATAGCTGGATCATATGGTAAATCTATCTTCAGCTGTTTGAGGAACCTCCAAACCATTTTCCATAGGGGTTGCACCATTATGCATTCCCACCAACAATGTAAGAGAGTTCCTTTTTCTCCGCAACCACACCAGCATTTATCGTTCAGAGTCTTTTGGATTTTAGCCATCCTAACTGGGGTGAGATGGTATCTCAGTGTGGTTTTGATTTGCATTTCCCGGATGCTGAGTGATGTTGAGCATTTTTTCATATGACTGTTGGCCATTTGCATATCTTCTTTAGAGAAATGCTTACTTAGCTCTTTTGCCCATTTTTTAATTGGGTTGCTTGTTTTTTCCTTGTAAAGTTGTTTGAGTTCCTTATATATTCTGGATATTAGTCCTTTGTCAGATGTGTATTTTGCAAATATTTTCTCCCACTCTGTTGGTTGTCTTTTAGCTCTGTTAATTGTTTCTTTTGCTGTGCAGAAGCATTTCTGTATCTTAATGGAATTAGGTTTGCATAAATCTGCAGTAGATTTTGCTAAGCTAAGATGTATATGATAAGCCCTAGAACCACTGTTAAGAAAATAACCTGGGCCGGCCCGGTGGCGCACTGCTGTAGTGCACCGCTTGGGAAGCGTGGCGGCGCTCCCGCCCGAGGGTTCGGATCCCACATACAGA
>NW_007728397.1:105988-110000 GCF_000696425.1 Galeopterus variegatus
TGGAAAAAAAAAAAAAAAAAAAAAAATAACCTAAAAAATACAGTGAAAAAATTATTAAAGAAATTGAAATGTTACACTAGAAAATATCCACTTAATACAAGAGAAACCATTTAAAGGGGAAATAGAGAAACAAAAAAGACATGAGATATATAGAAAACAAAAAGTAAGATGGCAGGCCTGAGTCCAGCTGTATTAGTACTAACACTTAATGTGAATGAGTTAACCACACCAATCAAAAGGCAAGGAATATAAGACTGATAAAAAAAAGAGACCCACGTATAAGCTGTCTACAGTAAACTCACTTTAGATTTAAAGATACAGACAGGTTAAAGGTAAAAGGATGGAAAAAGATGCATCGTGCAAACAGCAACCATCAGAAAGCTGGAGTGGCGATACTAATGAACCAACACACTTTAAAGCAAAATAATGTTACTAGAGATAAAGAGGGCCATAAAAATATAAACCAAAATACAAAATCAGTTGTGTTTTATATACACTAGCAGTGAACAATCTGAAAATGAAATTAAAAAATAATTCCATACATGATAACATCAATAAAATAAAACAGTTAGTAATAATTTAACAAAAGTGCAAAATGTGTACTCTGAAAACCACAAAACATTGTTGAAAGAAATTAAAGAAGACCTAAGTAAGTGGGAAAAAACCCTGTTAATGGATCAGGAGACTTAATATTGTGAAAACAGCAATATGCCCCAAATTGACCTACAGATTCAACATAACCCCTATAAAAATTCCAGCGGCTTTTTTTTTTTTTCTTTTTTTGCAGAAATTGACCAGCTGGTCCTAAAATTCAGGAAGAAATTCAAGGGACTCAGAATAGCCAAAAAAATCTTGAAAAAGAAGAAAAAAATTAGAAGATTCACTTCTGGATTTCAAAATTTACTATGAAGCAACAGTAATCAAGGCCCCCAAGGCATCTGAGCAGGGCTGTGACCCTGTTCCTTGTGGGCTTTCACAATGCAGCTGAGCCTCTGTTATTTGGGGGCTGCCCAGCATTCAACCCCCTTGTGACTGGCACCACAGTCTTCGCTTGGGGAGTCCCCCACTGCGGGCCAGGCTGGTGGGAGGTTGTGGCCTCTCCAAAGGAAGCTTCTCCTCCTGCCTTGGAGCTGTCAGTCTCCAGGGCCTATGTGCCAGGAAGGGGTCAGGTAGGACAAGAAGGTGGGGCCTGCAGACCACATTCCCCAGCTGGAGCACAGAGACCAGGACACAGAGACCATCCATCTGGTAAAGTAAGAAAACGGCCCCTCTGAACTTCGATGGTATGCACGATTTATTGAGCACCTACTGTGTGCTGGCCTCCCTAAGGGACCCTTTATATTTCCTCACTGCCTGTGACACTCTTCCCCCAAATAGCTGGAGGGTCACCTTCACTTCAGTCAAGCAGAGTATCACCTCCCACATCGCCACCTCCAGGTAGGTGGTCCTGAGCACCGTTGCCTTCACAGCACTCTCTAGACACCTCTTACCTGGCTTCATTTATCTTCCTAGAATGCATCACCACCCCCGACTTCGGGTTGTACACTTATTTGATGACTTGGTTTTGCGTGTCTTCCCCACTGCATCACGGCCCCACAAAGTGGGGCTATTTGTCACTCCTCGCTGTGTTTCCTGGCACAATGCCTGGCACGTGGGCAGCCCGCAATGGGTATACTGCTGGGTGAATGAATAATCGACTGAATCTATTTTACTTCTCATAACAACCTTGTTTTCCAGAGGGGAAAACTTAGATGCTGAGGGGTTAAGCCGTGTGCGGGGCCTCTAGCTGAGTGTGGGGTGCACAGTGGGTGCCTAATGTAAGTTAACTGTTACGCTTCCCTTCTCGTCTTCCCCACATCTCCCGCCCCTGCAAGAAGGGGGCCTCTGCACCCATTCCACCTGCACGGATTCTGTCTCCATCACAGCCCCCACTCTGTGCATGAGATGGGCCTCACTCAGGCTGTTGATTCGGTGCCAACCACGGGGGCTGGACCGGGCAGGGCAGAAGCATCCTGCCTGGGAGGAGTTGGACACAGCGCCAGGGCTGCAAAAGCGGCACCTCACTCTGCCTGCTGCCAAAGTCCTATCGACTGCTCTCCTGCCCAGCAGCCCTGTCTGTGGATTTGGGGGCAGAGACTGTGGAGCAGGGGCAGAGAGAGAGTCCACTCCCTATTCTGTGCACAGGGAGACTGAATCTCAAAGCTGGACTTCTGGCAGAGGTGGGCATCGCTTGTCTACTTGTAACCAGCCCCCAGGTAAGGTTGACGAGCATGGGCCTTTGGGGCTCTGCTGTGGCCCGATCTCCCCCCAGGGCCCCCACCTCTTTGCCATCCCCAGGGAGTTGTGGCCACCCTGCTCAAACCGCTCAGGGACAGCAGCTCCCTTCACTCCAGGGGAGCCCCTTGCATTTGAGGACAACTGTGGCTGGGACACTCTTTTTCTTCATGCCAGTGGAAATCAGCGGATGCTGGGCAGAGGGACCAGAGCAGGGAACAGCAGGTCCCCGCTGTTCTCCGGGCCTCGATGTCTCCAGCTCAGAAATGGCACCACGCATGCCGGCTCTAAGTCTGTCTCTCTCGGAGGGATCTGTGGACCCCGAGGCCCACAGGGAGATGTGCTCAAGGCTCCCAAAGAGAGGATTTTTAAATCATCTTGTTTCCATTCTAACATGATTCCAACATCCACATATTTTGATCTATCAGGATGACAACTTTAGAACTGAGAACTCTCCTCTAGCTGATTGCCCTGCTTTAGCTTGCATTGGTGCTGATGGCTGTGGGTTTGTCAGCTGAAACCACGTTCACAATTTGGAGCTGGTGAGAGGCAAGCAGAGATTGATGACATGTGAAGAAAGAATCGGAGCCCTGTGGGCGCCGTGGGGAGGAAGGCGAGGAGGAGCCGGACTAGAGGAAAGGGGTGGGAGGCTGACTCCTCTCTCCACACAGGGTGACTCATGGGGCCGACCTTGAAGGGCCCATGTGGTAGTGGCACTGCCGTGGTCAGGCTGCACCTGCCGCTTGGCTTCAGCCAGTCAACATTCTCTGACACATGTCAATATCATTCATGGAAAGTTAGGTTTTGTAGTGTGGATGGTAGTTACTTTCATTTAACCTGGCACTTGCTGATTTTATAATAATACAAGAACTACTTAGTTTTATGATAGTAGGTATTTAAGCAACAGTGTAATAAAAATCAGTTAAAGCACCCTTTTGTGTGTGGAGAGTAGCACACATGCAGCTTTCCCCCATAAAGAAGCCTGCACATTCCTCAAGTTTGTGACTTCCAAGGACCTGTGCGCTGTCATAGTTTGTGAGTCCACGGACGGGCCATCAGGTGAATGGGATTTCCTATTGCAGTCAAGGTTTAGATTGTTTGACACCAAAAACCTACTGTGTGTGCATGTTGGTGTATGGGCTTTGGGGTTTGCTGGTGTCAGAGTCCCCTGGTTAACACTCAGAGGGCTGCCCACCCCCCAGCTTTAGATTCAGGCCATGTGGGGTGGGGCCCAAGAATGTACATTTCTAGCAAGTTTCCAGGAGATGCTGGTGGCCACACTTGTAGACCCAGAAGGTGCTCACCTGCGGGCTGGGCAGTGGGAGGCAGATCAAGGTGGTTTCTGCCTAACTTGCTCTGGAATCCTGGGTCAGCCCTTTGTCCCTCTGGACTCCATACTTCCTATTCGTGATAGACCCAGAAGGTGCTCACCTGCGGGCTGGGCAGTGGGAGGCAGATCAAGGTGGTTTCTGCCCAACTTGCTCTGGAATCCTGGGTCAGCCCTTTGTCCCTCTGGACTCCATACTTCCTATTCGTGCACTGAGGAGTTCGGACAAGTCTAGTGCCTCACCCAAAAGCAAGTGCTATACCCGAGGCCTGGCTGGCCACCGGGGGTCTGTCTAGACCCGGCTGCTTCTTCTGCAGACCTTCATGTCCACCCAGGAAGCACCTGGAATGGAGGCAGTAGCAGTCTTAGACTTGGTGCTGTCTACATGAGCGTGACACTCCTGATCCCTCA
>NW_007728397.1:110157-111132 GCF_000696425.1 Galeopterus variegatus
GAGGCAGTAGCAGTCTTAGACTTGGTGCTGTCTACATGAGCGTGACACTCCTGATCCCTCATGCAGATGTGGCAAGAGAACTTAGAGAAAAGTTTTGAGCAGAGCTTTCCCCTGATTGTTATTATCCAGGAGAGAATAAAGTGAAATTAAGAGGCAGGTACAATGTTCCACTGGGGACTCTACGGTTCTGTTCTCCCCAGCAGGAACCTTTCACCTTTCTATAGACACCAAAATTCCAGGCCTGCAGAGAGACAAGCCAACACCATCCTCTCCTTAAAACTGTGTGGGTTCTCCTTAGGTGCACCAAGTGCCCTGCACGTCCCTCTAAGAAAGTGCCCCGCATGTCCCTCTGAGTAAGTGCCTCTTTATCCCACAGATGTAGAACAGGCCATGGGTGGGGTCCTAGTCAGGTTGTGGATGGGGCCAAATTGGGCCTAATAGTGAGGCTTTGGGAGGCTCAGAATAGACATCGGCTCTCACAGTCCTGCATGGGTCAGAGGAGATAATGCAACGGAGATACCTTCTTCTCATATTTAGTCCTTTATTTGGTGACTCGTAAGAACTAATCTATTACATGAAATAATTAAGTCATTTTAAGTTGCCTTTCATTTCTCTGATAAAATGACTTTCGTATACTTGATGTATCAGTTCTCAAGGTCATCTAGTTATTAGACTAAAACTTTACTAACTCATATTCATTAGAGAAGGGATAAGTTTTAAGTTTAGGTTTTCATTAAATACACATAGTTTACCTTGTATCATTTTCATTCATTATTTATAGCTATTATTTAATGAGAGCCTTCTGATATTTTTGATAATTTAAGAAATAATTTTACTTTTAAGAAGGAAATGAGTTCTTTGCTCAAAACTTCATATCATGGGCTGGCCCGGTGGCGCACTGGAGAGTGCCCCGCTTGGGAGTGCGATGGCGCTCCCGCCGAGGGTTCGGATCCCATGTGGAGACCGGTTCCCGCT
>NW_007728397.1:112509-113497 GCF_000696425.1 Galeopterus variegatus
CGGGCGCAACACTGAGGGTTGCGATCCCGTTACTGGTCAGTAAAAAAGACAAAAAAAAAAAGGAAGAATAAACAAAAAAACAAAAAAACTTCATATCATAGCATTCAACCTCTCATTCCTACAAAGCATCTACCAGTGTTTCCTATAAAGACCTTTCTTGTTAGTTTTTATTTCACATATTTCAAATTAATGGTGTCAGCACCTAAGCCTGAGCTGCAGCAATTAGGAAATTTCAAACTAGAGGACAGTGACAAGGAGGCTGCAATGACATTAAAATAATGAAAACAAAGAGATGTTGATAGTGGTTTCCCTGCCTGGCTACAGAAGACCTAAGAATGGAATCTTCTGGAACTTGAAGAGGAGAGAGTATTTATGTTCATTGTCTTTTCTCCATGTGTTATTCGTCTGGAAACACCACTTCCTCTCACACTGATAATGGACAAACCCAAACCCATGTAGTTTAGAAGAAAGTTGAGGACAAGATGAACCCCTTCTGGCCCTGGTTTCTGTGCTTGGGTTTTAGTTGTTTGGTTTTTTTCCCCCCAAACTGTATCTTTTCATGCACTTATTGTGAACAGATAATGTGAACTAATCTCCTGTTCTTGTTACTAAGAAACAAGAATATGATGATAAAAGAAAGCAAAGCTGTTTAGTAAGGAAGCTGGGCTGATGCTTATTTTATTTGTGGATTTATGGAGGAAACTCATTCTCCTGCAGGACCGTCTGGGCTGCCCAGTAGTCACACTTAATGTTTGTGGTAAAGCACCTCTGGGGCTTCTGATTCTTTACCTTGGAATAAAACTTTCTTTCCTCCCGACCTTTCTCAAGAGAGATTTAATAATACAATAAATAGTGCAGCTGCAAGTGTGCCTTTATCTGTACTTTACAATTCCTTCAATCTGAAAACACAGAACAGTGAATAAGTCTCATCGAGTTCGTGATGATTTTGCCTTCCCTGACTGAGCCGCGTGTTTCCCATAGCGCTCTT
>NW_007728397.1:114093-124612 GCF_000696425.1 Galeopterus variegatus
CTGGGGACTAATACATACACCTTTTTCTATTTGTGCATTATATGTGCACAACAGGAAAATGTCTATAAAGAAATTTGAAAATGTGAACAGCGATTGTGTGATGGGGACTGTGGGGGCAACATAATGGTGAAGAACATGGGCTCTGAAACCAGACCATGTGATGCAAGCCCCAGCTCTGCTGTGTACCAGCTGTGTTACCCTAGGCAAATGACTTAACCTCTCTGTGCCTTGGTTTCCACCTCTGTAGAGTGGAAATAGCAATAGCGCCTAGCTGCTGGGATTGTTCTGAGAATCGATACATGGAGAAGTCCCAGGAAGTAGGGGCTCTCAGTAAGTAGGGGCTCTCGTTACTTACTGTCTCTCTTCAAGCTTTCATGACACACGTGCATCACGTTTATAATTGGAAAATCTATACATGAGTATATGTTAAGAGGCCACCAAGAAAGATCTGAGAAGAGGCTTAGATCTCTGCATGGGTGGTAGACGTACTAGTAATAGCTAGTATTTACTGAAAAAACACTAGGTGCCAGGCACTGTTATATCCATTACTACCATCATTTTGCAGGTTTGGAAAAGCATGGAGCACAGAGAGGTGAAGGGACTGCTCTGAGGACACACAGCCAGTGACTGGCAGAGCCAGAGCTCCCAGGGGAACAAGGGGGGCTAGAGAAGCCTATAGTGTCCCCAAGGGCAGAGAGGACCCTGGGTGTGGGGACACACCCATCTGGCACCCTGCTCTGACCACACTGCCTCTGCACACTGGTTAATTACTACTCGGGAATATGGAAAAGCAGCTTGATTTTGGTGATCTTGGGAATATCTCAGGATTTGAGGGGAAACTTGACAGTTGGACTGGAGGTCTCATGTCTCTGACACGCTTGGTGAAACCAGCATTCCAAATCCCTTCATTGAGTGCTCAGACCTGCACAGGTAGTGCCTCTTCAAGTCCCACCCTAAATGCCTCCAGAGAGGAGGTTCCACATGGACTTTGTATACACAAGGCCCCAAAGCCAAATTGTCCAAAAAATTAACAAAGCTGATTGCAAATATTTACTGTCTGTGGAACTGAGCTTGAACTAGTGAGGGAGATAAGAGGCAGGAACACGCCCAGTGGCAGAGGCCTGAATAAGTGAAAGAGAAAGTCTCATTAGCAGACTGTTCAGTCATGGGAGCTGAGCTGTGAGCGTTGAAGTTTGGACCCAGAACAAAAGGCACCACTAGGGCTTGTCCTGGGAACAAGGGGGCTGCTGCAACCCTCACTCCCCACCTCTGTCTTGTGTGCTCCTGTGACTCTGGCCTCCTTCTGCCCAGAATGCCTCCTCTCCATCTCCTGTGGTCACACCCATGCATAGGCACCACTACAGCCACCTCCTTCAGAAACTGCCTGACTTGTGCTGTGCCTGTCCTTTTGTCCCTGTGAGCTGGGGACACTGTTCTGTAGATAGCCAGGTCCCTGCCTCATCTTCCCAGCTGCACTGCGAGGTCTACATGGTGGGATCTGGTCTGATCCCGTTTGGGGAGCCCAGTAGAGCTTGTCTGGGTGCCTGGCACATGGGATTTCCAGAGAAAGAACANTGTGGTAAAGCACCTCTGGGGCTTCTGATTCTTTACCTTGGAATAAAACTTTCTTTCCTCCTGACCTTTCTCAAGAGAGATTTAAAAATACAATAAATAGTGCAGCTGCAAGTGTGCCCTTATCTGTACTTTACAATTCCTTCAATCTGAAAACACAGAACAGTGAATAAGTCTCACCTATTTTTTTGGACCTAATTGCCATTCATTTACCCAAATGTTCCTCACGGTTGCTTCTTGGTTGTCCTGGTGTTCACACTTGTCACAATATTCTCAGCACTGTGTGCCAAGCCCCGATCCAAAAGGGGACTCAGTTTTGCTCTCAAATCTGTCTCTTCCCTGCCTCCTTCATGTCAGCAAAAAGCAGCTGTGCTCCCAGCTCTCCAAGACAAAAATCTACCATCTGTTCTTGATTCCTTTCTCTCCTTTCCCAACCGCCACTCCCTCAGTCAGTCCTGCAGGGGCTGCCTTCAGGTGACCATCTCCCCCCTGACTCCCTCCCTCTCCTCCCTCCCCTCCCCATCCACTCCCTCCTCTTACTGCTCTCTTTTCGTTCCCTTGCACCCCACCCCACCCAGCCCAGTTCACACTGTTTCCTCCTTCAGGGATGAACCAGCATCCTCCTCCTCTTCAGGGCTCCTGGCTCCCACCCTCCTACCCCGTGCCTGCTGTGCACTTGCAGCCAGAGGCTACTTGTCTAGGGAGTGGGTCCTGCCCCACCTGGACCCTCCAGCAGATCCCCTGCTCCTCAGGACAAAACCCAAAGCCCTTGGATTAGGGAGGGGCATGAGAGGCAGCTGCCAGCCCAGCAGGCTGGCTGAGGCCTGAAGCTCACAGGATGGAAGAGAAAATCACTGGAGCTGTGGGCATGTAAATTTGGACCCAGAGCAACAGGCACCCCGCAGGGCTTGTCCTGGAAACCAGGGGGTGGCACACCCCCACTCCCAGCCTTGCTCCCACCTTTGTCCTGTGTGCTCCCATCACTCCAGCCTCCCCTGTCCCGAATGCCTCCTCTCCATCTCCTGTGGTCACACCCATGCATAGGCACCGCTACAGCCACCTCCTTCAGAAACTGCCTGACTTGTGCTGTGCCTGTCCTTTTGTCCCTGTGAGCTGGGGACACTGTTCTGTAGATAGCCAGGTCCCTGTCTCATCTTCCCAGCTGCACTGCGAGGTCTACATGATGGGATCTGGTCTGATCCCGCTTGGGGAGCCCAGTAGAGCTTGTCTGGGTGCCTGGCACATGGGATTTCCAGAGAAAGAACAGCATGAACACAGAAACGGAAGTGGGACAGCATCTGTGGAAAACTGGATGGATCAGTGTGTGTAGTTGAGAGTGCAAGGGGAGGTGAAAATGTCTGCAGGGGACAGGTCACGGAGGGTCCTAAAAGTTGACCGAGGAACTGGGACTTGCCCTGAAGTGCATCAGAGCCAGGGATGCGTTTTAAGGAGAGCAACACTGGGTGACCACAGTACGGGCTGTTGAGCATAAAGCAAATCAACACCGGGGAACAGAGGGGGGCCAACAAGCCTCCCACCCTGTCCCTAGTCCTCTTCTTGATTGCCCTGGCCCTGCTGTCTTGGGGAGAAGGATAATTTTATCTGACCAGTCAGAGTCCTGGCCCATCCCTGGACACTACTACCAGAGGGCAGGGTCACCGCAGGTTAAAGACTGAGCACACAGTGCAGCTGGTCCACACACAAGGGCCAGGGGACTTGCTGGGCGTTCCTTACACTCCTTATGAACCCATGACGAAGCTCCCTGGTGGGTTTGTAAAACACAAATTCACTGCCTGACATGGAAATGCGGGGTACCTGGAACTTGGGAATTGCTCCATGAAAGCCACTTTCCTGCCACCCCTCCATCCCTCCAGGCTGCTGTCTCTAGCCACAAATCCTTCCCAGCCCCCAGGACATCTGGCTCACCCAGAAGCACCCCTTGGAGATTTGGGCTGGCTGAGAGACCTATACCTCAGTCAAACCTCCCAGAGGGACTGCTCCATGCCACTGTTATAAACAGGAGAAAATGTCATAGCAGAAAGACCACACTCCTGCACTGTACAGTCAGGAAACTCAGCAGCGCAGTCAAGTGTCCCCCAAACCACTTTGGGGACATCACCTGTTCTGCTTCTATGACTCCCAACACAGGCTGGTTCACAGGACTTCATTATTCTATTGGGGACCTCTCGGCCACAATTAACACAGGCCAACAGGACCTAAAGTTCCCGTTGCTCCTTCTGAACATGTTAGCCAGGGAATGTTAGCGGGGAGAAGGCAGACGCAGCATCTGTGTTTCTGCCCAGCATATACTGCAGAACCTTCGCTCTTAGGAAGCTTTTTTTTTTGGTTGCTGGCTGGTACAGGGATCCAAACCCTTGACTTTGGTGTTAACAACACTGCAACCTAAATGAGCTAACCAGCCCGCATCCCCTTAGTAACCACTTTTAATTTCTTGCTGTTTGGGGTTACCTTGTTATTCTCTGAAGTCACTTTTCCATTTAGTTTTTCTGATTAACTCCAAGTGCTACATTGTCACATGCTACTCAAACTATTCAGAGTCCCAATTCCATGGGGGGAGAATGTACAACAGCAAAATGTCTCTGATCCGTTGTTATTCTCTGAAGTCACTTTTCCATTTAGTTTTTCTGATTAACTCCAAGTGCTACATTGCCACATGCTACTCAAACTATTCAGAGTCCCAATTCCATGGGGGGAGAATGTACAACAGCAAAATGTCTCTGATCCATCTTTCTGGAGCATCAGTTTTATTATGAAATTTGGAAGAGTTACCAAGAACCATCTCCCCTCCCTCCCAAAGATGGAAGAAAAGGCAGACAAAAGCAGGGGAGGGGAGAAGTGCCCAGGAAAACAGTCCAGTCTCTGACGACTCCCCAGGTGGGGGCAGAGAGGCCCTCCCGTCTCCAGGCAGCTGCAGGCCGTCCTTTCACCTCGCCTCTAACTCTGCATAGGACACTTTTGAAGGCCACATTGGTGCCGGATCCCCTCTTGACCTGAGCCCCATGCAGAGGACCCGTGGCAGCAGTTTGCACACCTCTCTGACATGGAACGAAGGCCTCGGGGCCAGGCGTGCCGGGCACCCCACAGCATGGACGTCTTGCTCGGCTCTCACTGCAGCTGGTGGAGTCCACACCTGGCCGTTTTCCCTCATCACAGTGTCAGGATCCATGAGCTCAGCGTCTTCTTGTTCTCCATTTAAGAGCGTGACGTGACCTCCCCACATACCTGGTTTATGTCTCTGCCTCAAGTGTCCACAGGTCTCACTGGAGCCCATTTATTTCAACCTTCAAGGTGGGTCATCTGGGCCTGCAAGAAGCAGAAGTTTTGGAGGAGAGGGTTCATAAACCTTGTCATGGCCACTTGCCAGCCCTGGCTCCTGCCACAGGGAGAGGCTGAGGTCATACCATGGCTGCCCAGCGTGGAGGGAGTTTCCTTCGGAGGATGTTCCCTGGGAGCAGGGGTCTCCATCTGGGTCTCCACCCCTGCTGCCGGTGCTGGGCATGCTGGGGGATGCCATAGGGCCATGCTGGGGGCTGTGCAGGAGTGGAGGCCCTGGTCTGCAGGCCAGGCAAGGGGCTGGCAGCTGCGGTGACTGTTCCGCTGGTTTTCTGCTGGGACTTCTGGCCCTCCTCAGGCTGCTGACTTGCAGAGGTAAAGGTAAAGGTGGGAAGGGCAGGTGCGCTAAGACTTTTCCTCCTGAGGTAGACAGAGAAGGTGATTGAAATTTGGGGGAAGGGGTGGACAGCAGGTGTTGGTGGGATCTGCTAAAGGCAGGGGCTTCCCAGTGGTGTACGAGCCCTTTACCCAGGATTTTCATTGGCCTTACATGTTTGGCCCTACACGGATTTGGGGATCGACCTGTCTCATTTCCCATGAACTCTGTCTTTTGGAGTCCTGGGGATCCGGGAGCAGCTCCACGTGCAGTCTTACTGTCTTCTCCTGGTTCAAGGTAAATCATGGGTGGCCCATGATGTGCTCTAATGTGGGCCTCTCCCTGGTGTCGATGGTCAGAAACTGCTTCAGGAAGCTTTCTAGGTGTAAAGAAATGAAGAATGGGATTTTAAATGTTCCTAGAAGTACCTGCTCCCACAGCTCCTCAAATGTGTTCCCATCAAATGGCAGGGCCTCAGCCACCACAGTGTAGAGAACGACTCCCAGGCCCCACATGTCCACTGTGGGGCCATTGTACTTTTGGCCCTGGAAGAGTTCTGAGGCAGCATAAGAGGCCCTGCCACAGAAGGTGCCCAGCTCCTGTCCAACGGCGAACCAGCTGCCAAAGCAAACTTGGCTATTTTTAGGTTGAGAGCAGCATTAGGAGGAATTTCAGTGGTCTCAGGTCCCTGTGGCCCATGCCTTTCTGGTGACAGTAATGCATGACTGACAGTATTTGCTGGAACTTGGCCCAGGCCTCTTCCTCCTTGGTGCAGCCGGGCTGTTGTAGGTAGTCACAGAGGTGTCCTCCACTGGCATGCTCCGTCACTGGATAGGTCTTTCTAGGGTGTTGATGACTTCATACAGCTGGGAGATGTTCAAGTGATGTAGATCCTTCATGGTATCGACCTCACAGAACAGTCTCTGGGGGCTGGAGGAGCTTGGGGACCTTCCCCCTACAGAACAGTGTGTGGATGGGGAGACTCTGGCAGATCTCAAGGCGGGCTCCTGTGTCAGAGCCCTACTCCAGATGAGGTCTCGGGCCTCCTGCTGTGGATTCTGTGGGTGCTCAGAGGAGGCGGCCTCTCCCGCCAGGACAGCTGTTGTCTAGGACTGACGATGACGCATCTGTTGAGTGTTGAGCCCTGGCCCCAGTGAGGAAGCCCAAACATAGTGCCCAAGTCACAGCTATGGTGCTGCCTGGGGTCTGCACAAAGCACAATGAATAAATATGACAGAGAGAACCACGGAGTGTGAGGACTGATGCAGTTTTGTCTGGCTCTAGGAGGTTTGGGCTCCAGTTTTAGAGGAATCTGTGCAAACAGACCAGCCGGGGTGTAGGCAGAGCCAGGCTGTGGACTGCATTGCCCAAGTCACAGCTATGGTGCTGCCTGGGGTCTGCACAAAGCACAATGAATAAATATGACCGAGAGAACCACGGAGCGTGAGGACTGATGCAGTTTTGTCTGGCTCTGGGAGGTTTGGGCTCCAGTTTTAGAGGAATCTGTGCAAACAGACCAGCCGGGGTGTAGGCAGAGCCAGGCTGTGGACCGCACTCAGGGGAACCATGCACAAACTGTCAGGCTTCTGTCTCCAAGGTAACTCGAAGCCCGACCCCCTCGGTGGCAAATCTAGGGAGGCTCTAGGTCTGAGTTTTGGGAGAACTTCAGCATTTTTGTCTGGCCTGGAGAGAGAGCAGGGTTAGCCCAGGCAGGGGCTGCTAACGGGACAGCCAGTCTCCTTAACGTGGGGCTGGGCGGGGGTCCAGGAGGGGCCTTGTGATGAAGCCCTTTGTGAGAAGCGCCAAAGCCCAGCATCCAGTCCTCCTTGGGTGTCTCTGTGGTAGCTGTCCTAAGAGCGGATGATGTCTGGCCATCTTGGATCACCTGCTCCAGCTTTCCTGACACTTAGGCTGTCAGCACTGGCAGCAACACAGAGTCACTGGATGCTTCCAACAGGAAGAACTTGATGTCTACTTGGGGTCCCTGAAGGAAAGACTGGCCTTTGCCTCCCTGGGCTGTTTTGCCCACCCCTGCCCGCCCAGGGCATCCCTGCACTTCAGAATTAACCCTGGCACAGAGAGCCAGGACTGTCACCTTCCTGACTGGTCAGTGCTCCAGAAATAACCATCATTAAATATTTTGAGCATTCCTCTCCCTACCTCTATCACGTGCTGCCTAAGCTGTATTCCTTCCATGACATTCTCAGAGCCTCCACCCTGAGGCAGGCCTGGGGGGACAATCAGACCCAGGTCCCTGTCCTTGAGGCATCTGATGCCGAGGGAGTGACAATGTCACAGAAGAGATGGCTGGGGACCACCCTAGCCCAGACAGTATCTGTGGGGTCCAGCAGGGGCAGAACAAACAGCCCACCCCAAGTCAGGACCACACACCATTCCCATAAAATGGGGTTGCAAAGGCAAAAGCCCACAGGGTCAGGTGGCTCATGAAGCAGGATCGGGCAGGTTGGGCCTCAGAAGGGAATGGTGAGGACTGAGGCAGTCAATGAGCTGCCTAGGCTCCATCTAAAGGAAGCTGTGTTCTCAGCTCCAGCCCGTTACAACCGTGTGGGCACATGTGTAAGCTATTGGTAGATCTGTCAATTTTTCAAAAGAAGCCAGAAATTCCAATTTTTAGGTGAAACAACTAATTTTTAAATTTATAATTTCCACATAGTTACTTGTAGCAGTGTGTATATTCAACATGAGTGAAACTTGATTTCCTCTCTAGAAACAATAAAAAAGATGACGTATGTCACAAACACAATATTGAGCAAAAAAGCAAGTGGCTTTGAGTCAATGGTAGGATTCAGTTGAGGTGAAGTTCAAAAGCATGCAGGAGAAACCCGTACTGTTAGGAACTGTCTCTGGTGACACCAGGAAGGCAGCAAGGGAGCGAAGACTTCAAAGTTCCAGGCAGCAGCTGCCTCTAGTGGAGTGGGGCTGCACACATGGTCATGACAGCCCTCTGCTTGCATGTGTTATGTATGCGCTCCTGTGTGCACACATTTCATTACAAAAAACCTTTCAGAAGTAGTTGTAAATGCAAGGTCTGGTATTTTCTTCCTGCCTGCCAACGTAGTTCCTGCACCCCACTCCAGACATGACTGGCTAGAGGATGCTTATGATGGCCTTCCTCAACTCCTTCCCTGTACAGATACATATGGGACAACTGTCATGTGCCAGGCACTATGCTGGGAGACAGCTGTGCCCCCCACAGCCAAGGCCCCACCCTTGAGGAGCTATGGAAGGAGATAATGCACATGTAACAAATGAAAAAGAGAGGCCATTTTAGACCATGATGTGCACTCTGAAGGAAGTAAAGGAAGACGCTGTGATGGCAACCAGGAGCAGGAGGGTGGGGGTGGGAGAGGAGGAGGAGGGGCCACATTAGCTGGGGTGATCAGGGAAGACTTTCCTGAAGAGGTGGCATTGAAGTGGAGACCTGAATGGCCAGGAGCCAGCCCTGGGAAGATCTGGGGTAGAGTCTTCTGGACAGAGGGAACAGAACACAAAGACCTGGGAGGGGAATAAGCTTGGGGTCTCCAAGGAACAGAAAGAACCCCCGGAAGCTGATGCAAAACCAGGGCTCAACAAAAGGGGAGGGGAATCTGGGGGAGGTGATGGCTCAGGGCTGGAATTTCTCAGTGCATCAGGAAGTTCAGGAAGCACTGAAGGGTTGTAAGCAGGATACTGATGGGATCTGATGCCCCCTTCTCCATTTAGGAAAGTGCAGAGTATGCATAAAGTAAATGTACTTCACAGGGCCTGGTTTTCCAAAGCCTTGCAGTTTCAAATATTGACCTTGCAAAGGACAGGAAATTTTCCCTAGGCTATAGTCTCTGTTGTAAGATAAAGAATTGTAACACAGCAAGGTTGCTGGCTCAAAGACAGACAGGTTACTGATTGATATGTAAAGATACTGGGAAATTGCTGTAAGAAGAGAATGTTTGCTAAAATCAAGCTTTTGTTGCAAATTGCATTATGGAATGTGACCTTGCCTGTCTTACTGAATGTTACCAGCTTCTATTGTTAAACTTGTTAAACTGTACTTAGCAAAAACTCCACCTATGTTCTCTTCCTGTAACTTCCTGGTCTGGAGAATAAATGTGGGAAGAGAATCCCAATTTGTGGTTAATTTTCCAAATGGAAGGAATGCCTCTCTCTTGAGGGTTCCTGGAGATTAACCCCTTTTTGGGGCTTTTCATTGCTCAGAAGAGATAGGCTTTGAGTAATCTTTGGTGGCTCTGTCATCCAGGGGAAAAGGGGTGACAAATCTGTGGGAGGTAAAGCAACAAATGGTGACCCTGACATGATGAATTCTGGGTCCGTGGATCGAAGACTGACCTGCCAAGCCTTGGAAAGGAAAAGAAAGAGGACATCTGCCACTCATCCCGACTAAAGGGAGGCCCTGACAAAAGGGGGGAAAAGAAAAAAGATGCCCGGAAAAAGGAATAGGATGTCTACTCATCCCATCAAGAGGGAAATCCTGGTAAGGGGGACTCACCGTGGTAAAGGGGATCACAGAGGTTGCTTTTGATTAAGTGATTGCACGCCTGCTGCAGTGTCTAGCTAGGGCTTGTCCCGGAAGTTTTGCTTTCTTACTCTCTCAATTTTCTATCTATTCTTGCGATTATGGGTAGTTTACTATCTAAGAAGGAAGTTCAACATAGTTCAGTCCTTCTATGTCTCCTTAAGGCAGTAGGTTATAAAGTTACTGTCATCTAACTCAATTATTATTGATTATAGTGGTTTGGAAATTTTGTCAAATTGCTTTTAAAATTATTCAGAACCTTAACAAAAGGAAAAAAATGTGTTTATGCCATTAAAGAGAATGAAAAACAATCCTCACTTCCTCCTCACCCCCCACCTCCACCTTTGGAGGCAAATGATTCATTTATTCCCTTGATGGAGTCCTGTCTTAAAGAAGGACATAACATGGGAGTTGACGCTCATCATGTCTTTCCTGTTGTAAGAACTGGGACTCAGTCGAGACATGAAAACCTCCCATTCTCCTTGTTTGCAAGCTTTAAAAAGAGCATAAGAGAAAATGGCTTACATAGTACGTTTACTAAGTAATACTTAGAATCAATTGCTAATGGGTATAATATGACCCCTTGGGATTGGAAAGCACTTGGAAAAACTGTTTTAACTCCTGCTCAATATACTGTATGGCTACAAGAATATCGGGAAGGGCTGGCCTGGTGGCGCACTGGATAAGTGTGCCGCTTGGGAAGCGCAGCGGCGCTCCCGCCTGAGGGTTCGGATCCCACATACAGA
>NW_007728397.1:125314-147697 GCF_000696425.1 Galeopterus variegatus
AAAAAAAAAAAAAAAAAAAAAGAATATCGGGAAGCCTTACATGCAATTTCACTCGAAAATTTACAAAATGAGGTTCAAATTAGCATGGACATGTTACTTGACCAAACAATCAGAGTAAAGGCTTCAGACAAAATCAGATAAAGGCTTGGGACAAAATTCCTGAAACAAAATCTAAACTTCAAACTCTTGCTTCCCCCGATGTGTTTTGGATACAAAGAGTAGATAAAACTCAGCCTCTGTTGACATTGTCTGTTGAACAAAAATTAATTACAGATTTGGGGGCTGATGTTACCATAATTGCTAAAAACGATTGGACTCCATTATGGAAAGTAACTTCTTCACCAGTTACACTTACTGGATTAGGCAGGTTCAAAATCCCTAATCAAAGTAAAAATCCTTTGTTGTGTACTGGCCCCAAGGGACAAACTGACCCCATTATGTTCCCCCTTATGTTCCAGATCTCCCTCGAACTCTATGGGGCCGAGACCTCCCTGCTCAATGGGATATATATCTTGGGACATCTCCTTCAAAATTTGTCATGATGGCCATGGCCTCACTCCCACCATTCAAATTACAATGGACCCCTGGTCCTCTGGTTTGGGTGGAACAGTGGCCTCTTAAAGGGGAGAAATTAAATCAAGCTACTTTACTTGTTAAACAACAGTTACAACTGGGACATTTAGAGCCATCACATTGTTCCTGGAATACTCCCGCTAAATCTTTTGCTACTGTTAGACAGGGACCCGCTGAGCCTTATATAGATTTTATTAATCATCTCCAAGATGCTGTAACTAGACAAATTGACAATGCTCATGACAATCCAGAACTGCTATCAAAAGTTTATTTACATTTAATCAAACAAGTTAATAATGCTGGTTTACAAGTAGCTCCAGATAAAATTTTTTAAGAAGGAGCCTTGGAAATGCCTTGGTTTTTTAATCACTCAGAGAAATATACGGCCACAAAGTATATCTTTCCCTATTCAGGAGCCTGTTACTCTAAATGACTTACAAAAATTACTTGGCCATATTAACTGGTTCCGCCCTTCTATGGGTGGTCCAACTTATCAATTACAACATTTGTTTAATACCTTGAAGGGAGACCCTGATCTGTCCTCCCCTCATTACTTATCTGAAGAAGCAGAATTAGAATTAAAACAGATTGAATCCTTTTTACATTCCAGACAATTAACATGTATTGTTAAATCTCAAGGCATTCATTTCATTATTTTAAACACCCCATATAGTCCCACAGGTTTGCTTTGCCAATTTCTTCCTCAAATAGGAGTCATTGAGTGGATTTTCTTACCCCATTAATAAAAAAGGAAATTATATACTAAATTAGAACAATGTATTCATTTACTACTAGGGGAAGACACCGTTGCCAAGTACTTACTGGTTATGCTCATGATATTATTAATCCTGGTCTTTCTAAAACTGGTTTTTACACTGTCCTTCAACAATCAGAGTCTTTACAGATAACTATGGCTGATTTTGTTGGTAAGATACAATTCTCATTACCCCATGATAAAATCCTACAAAGACTCCAAATACTGCCCATACAATTAAAATCCTGATTATCCCCTATTCCCCTCCCTCAAGCGCTAACTGTGTTTATTGATGGTTCTGGCAGATCAGGAAAGGGATCTTTAACATGGCAGGAACAGGGAATCTGGAAACATTTTGTTACTATCCATCATAAGTCTACTCAAAGGGCTGAATTGGCAGCTGCCATTGCAGCTTTACATTTTTACAATCAGCCATTTAAGTTAGTAGCTGACTCTGCCTACATAGTTGGACTCTTACAGGTAATTCAGGATGCATCTATCCATGAGGGAAATGATTTTCTTTTATTTGAAATGTTTTGAAATTTACAAAAACTTATTCAAAAAAGACATCATCCTTTCTATGTAACTCACATGCATTCTCATCCTGGTCTTCCTGGCCCTTTATCAATTGGAAATGATGGTGGTCACTTTGTTATGTATAATAAAGTTTTACAGAAAGCTATTGATTCTCATTAGTTTTTTCATCAGGGTGCACGAGCTTTGGCTAACATGCATCAGATCTCTTACAGGCAAGCTCAAGATATTGTTCGTGCTTGTCCCGATTGTCAGAGGTTTTCTAAATCTAATTTCCTTGGAGGATTTAATCCTTGAGGAATAAAAGGTAATGAAATTTGGCAAATGAAAGTCACTCATTATTCCTCTTTTGGATGTCTTAAATATTTGCCTGTTACTGTTGATACTTACTCTGGTCTTATTCATGCCACTGCTCAAACAGGAGAAACTGCGAAACATCTTAAAAAACATTGTCTTTCTGCCTTTGCTGCCATGGGGGTTCCAAATCAAAGTAAAACAGATAATGGACTGGCATACACCTCCAAAGTCTTTCAAGTATTCTGTGACAACTGGAACATTAAATATGTCACAGGAATCCCATTTAACCACACTGGCTAGGCAATTATTGAAAGAGCTAATGGCCTTCTTAAATCTCAAATAAGTAAACAAAGGAGGGGTAATATAGATATAGGACTGGCCTCTCATGAACAGGTCTTTAAAGCTGTGTTTGCACTAAAGTTTTTAAATTGTAAGTCTCAAAAATTAATGGCCACAGAATGACACTTTCTACCTCCTAAAAAGAGATCTAGACCCTTGGTTTTATTCTGCCACCTGCTGATGGGACCACAATTGTTGGGACCTGCCGAATTGTTAACATGGGGGTGAGGGTATGCATCTGTTCTCTCACCCACAGGCCTGCTATGGATTCCTGCTAAGGCTGTTAAACCTTATGTGGAACCCCAAACCAGACGAGGAATTGAATCTGATCCCAAAATCTCAATGCCTTGCCATCATGCCTCAATCCATCTCACCAGGGGATGGTACACATCAGACCACCAGTAATGAAAATAATGACAACAAGCTCCAAATTGACCTGGGGTAAATTAAAAAACTTCAACAGTCAAATGGCTTTCAGTAGCTCAGCACTTAAGTTCAGTAACTCATCTGAGAAACAAAAACTAGACTAAAATCTATCTATTTGGATGGTCTCGAATTTTCTGGCATCCAGCTGGTTATCTTAAACAGACTTCTAAATTCTCTTCTAAGCTCATCTACCTATTTCTTCACAAAATCCTCTGGTAAAGTTCTATGCCATTTTTTAAAAAGGAAAACTTTCTCTGCATCTTCTTGAAAAGGCTTGCATACTTTGCTTTACAATGTAAATTTATCATGCTTTCTTTAAGGCGGGGTGTGGCCTCACCAATAAGTCTTTTAAAAAAAACACAATCTAAACCTGACTGTCCTTTTTACTAGTGAGCTTTTTTTTACATCTTGAACAAAACCTATAGATCCTTGTTTGTTCTTGTTGTTTATGTCTGCATATATGCGTGTGTAAGCTGTATGTTATGTTTATATGTTTATGTCCATATGTGTAATTGTGTTGTCTGCAAGGTACCAAACTGGCTTATAATTAATGTGTGCTCATTAAACAAATAAGTATACTTTTAAGTTCATGTGACTTAAATTTTCTAAAGCTTTGATAAATATATTTTCAAAATTTGACTTAAACCTTTACCTAAATTTGTCTCTAGGTCAATATGTCTCCTTGTTATCTCAGCTCTGCCTCCTGGCCATGCTGGGAGAAATAATATATTTTAGACATTATCTTTGTAAATACTGCCCTCTGTCTTAAGCTCCACATGGCTCCAAATGCCACATGGAAACCTGGGACCCAAAACGGCTAGTGAAAGGAGACCTATGCCCAATATTGCATAGGCCCTAGTTAACATTAACTGATAAGGGTATAGATCTAATACACCAAGTTTTGGCTGGGAAACCATAAATATTTTATTTGGTAAAAACAGCTAAAACTCAAACTGGGCATTGTATAATTTGCTCTGATAAACGGATGCCTATTTACTAACCTGAATGTATAAAAATGTTATTATTAGCACACATCATTGCCTGGGTTTACTAATCAAACAGGATTACTAGGGGTCTTTTTACTTGACTGCTCTTAATACAAAATTGTAAAAGGTTTTCTTTGTCCCTTAGATAACTGGTTTAAGAAACTTATCTCGGGCCGGCCCGGTGGCGCACTGCTATAGTGCGCCGCTTGGGAAGCGCGGTGGCGCTCCCGCCGAGGGTTCGGATCCCACATACAGACCGGCCGCTCACTGGCTGAGCGAGGTGCAGGGGCAACGCCGAGGGTTGCGATCCCGTTGCCGGTCCCGGTCCGGTACGGGCGCGACACTGAGGGTTGTAATCCGTTGCCGGCCACGAAAAAAGACAAAAAGGAAAAAAAAAAAAAAAGAAACTTATCTCATGATAATTTCTTGTGCTCTCTGCCTTTGAAACCCTGTGTCACTTTGGTTTTATTTTTGTAATAATTTGTGATTTTATTCAACTAAGTGTTTTAAGCCTTTTTTGTTATTTTGACAAAGCTTGCCAAATCTAAATTCTGAAAGTTCAACCTTTTGGTTTAAACTAACTTTGACCCCGGAGCTTCTCAAAAGATATATAAAAAGATGTATCAAAACTAATTGGCTTATTTAATAAATTAGACTATATGGGAAAGCACTGTCAGTACTGAAGGTGTTATGGATATGTGTTCCAAAATCTTGTAAGGTTCTTAAATATCTGTGTTTTGATATAAATGCTACTGATCATAATTTTGGTTTAATTATAATTTTAAAATGTTATGTTTTCAAATATTTCATGAAAAAACTCTGATAGATACTGTTTCCTGACAAGCTTTAATTTCATACCTTTAAACTGAATTTCCAAAATTCTAATGAAGAAACTGATGAGTTTGTGAAATTGTTCACAAAGGTCAACACAACAAAAGTTAATTAGTGAACTAATTAAAAAGAATTATGAGTTTTTACAATTTCCTTATTTTGAAACACTGCTGGTTCTCTTAATGTTTTATTTTCCAAATTTAAAAAAAACCTCTCTCTCTCTCTTAAGCTATCTATTACTAACAACAGTTTGCTAAAATATCATTTAAAACAGAGATAGAAGTATTTGTTTTATCCCTATTTGATCCCCCCAAATTTAATAACTTTAAGTATTCTTATGATTATTATGGCAATGTGGATATTTTTATAAATTCAATGAAAATTAACTCTCTTTATAAGGGGATATAATTTAAAGCTTTGGATATAAGATAGCATGTCTCACTTCTAAGTTGTTGACTCCTCTTTTATGTTGCCTTAATTTGGCCTAACTGCTGCTTCATCCTGCTTTTCATCTTTCCCCCCAACGTGGGACAGATCACCACCTGGGGATGGAGCCTTCCCAGCAGCATGGGATTTACACAAAGAAAAGTAAGACCTTTTCAATCAAGATATTGATCATCAATGCTTTTAGGAGGAATGCCTTGATCATAAAGGGGGAAATAACGTCTTCTCTACAAAAGCAGTTCTCTAAATTTTCCTGGCCCTGAAGAGGGTGTTTGTAACTTGGATGAGACATCCTGTTCCTAAACAAAAGACATAATTGATCAAAAATTTTACAAAGGACTAGATGCTTTAAAAACAGTAATGTCCTGGACAGGTGAATATTAACAAACTCTCTGGACTCAGAATCAACTATTATATGGAGCAGAATCCCATTCCATAGTTTCAACAATTGGTAATTACACCTAATTCACAGCACCTGGAATGATGCCTATGCAGCTGCCCTGAGAAAAGATGACATCATCAGTCCTCACCTGAAGTAAATTAAAGGGACTTGCCATGCTAAATGATACCAACTTTGCTTTAAATGCTTTTGTCTTAACTGTGAAAACCTGATCTATAGCTTTTGCTTTTGCTTTTAAATAAATAAATCGGGGGGAGATGTGGAGTATGCATAAAGCAAATGTACTTCACAGGGCCTGGTTTTCCAAAGCCTTGCAGTTTCAAATATTGACCTTGCAAAGGACAGGAAATTTTCCCCAGGCTATATAGTCTCTGTTAAGATAAAGAATTGTAACACAGCAAGGTTGCTGGCTCAAAGACAGACAGGTTACTGATTGATATGTAAAGATACTGGGAAATTGCTGTAAGAAGAGAATGTTTGCTAAAATCAAGCTTTTGTTAGTGGATCAACTTCCTGAAAATTGCATTATGGAATGTCTATTGTTAAACTTGTTAAACTATACTTAGCAAAAATCCCACCTATGTTCTCTTCCTGTAACTTCCTGTTCTGGAGAATAAATGCGGGAAAAGAACCCCAATTCATGGTTAATTTTCCAAATGGAAGGAATGCCTCTCTCGTGAGTGTTCCAGGAGATTAACCCCTTTTTGGGGCTCCTCACTGCTCAGAAGAGATGGGCTTTGAGTAATCTTTGGCAGCTCCGTCACCCAGGGGAAAAGGGGTGACAAATCCATGGGAGGCAAAGCAACAGTCCTTGAAGCCCATACCTGAACTCTAGACTAAGTACTTGTGTTCTAATCCCATAGACATCCTAGACAGAATTTTTCATCTATCTTTGACAGAAGATGCAGATAGCAAAAACTTTAGGGTTATAGTTTCCATCTGTCTGACACACATCTTTTTTTTTTTTGTCTTTTTTCATGTCTGGCAACGGATCGCAACCCTCAGTGTCGTGCCCGTACTGGACCGGACCGGCAACAGGATCGCAACCCTTGGTGTTGCGCCCGCACCTCGCTCAGCCAGTGAGTGGGAACAGGTCTGTATGTGGGATCCGAACCCTCGGCGGAAGCGCCGCCGCGGCTCACCAGGCCGGCCCCTGACACACATCTTTTTATTGTAAACATATTTGTCTCATTTGCACAGATGTGAAAAATGAGAAAAGGGAGTAATAAGGAGAATTGAGGCAAGTAGTCAGTATATATGGCTTTCTGTCACCAGCACTGAGATGATTGAGGTTCTCTATTCCCAGGCAAGGGGTGAAGTGCACACACCTAACAGGTAGCAGTTTCTGATGGTTTATTCTGTGCCCTATTCCTGATTTTAGATGCTGGTCAACTAACTCTTGAAAATGATCAAGCTTATTATTTATTTATCATCTACTTAGTATTTAAGGTATGCAAAGATGAGGTAATTTCATCATAATAAGACATAAAAGAGCATACTTTTTGAGTACAAGAAAATATACATAATCTGAGTTTCTCCAGGCCTTGCCAGGATGTGGGGTTAGGGGGCCACAGCAGCAGTTATAACTCCTGTTCCCACCTGCTAATGCAAGACTTCCAACTTCTTGCAAATTTCTGTCCAAACATTTCTTCTCCATCCCAGGGAGGGTCTCTCATGGCTGGCCTTGCTGGACACAGTGTCCTACACCCTCATTTCCACCAGGTGACAGTACTACGTTAAGTAGGCACAGCCTTCAATTCCTCATGCAGTACCCTCCTCCCAGACTGACAAAGAATGTCTTTCTCCCCTTTGTGTTACTGTTACAGAGTTCCCAAAGACACCAAACTTTCTTTCTTCTTCTTCCTTTTTTTTTTCCCGTTGAGGATAGTTTGTCAGCCTTCGTCTCTCCATAGGAATCAGAAGTTAGTCCCTGAAAGCCAAGTCTGAGTCATGGACACTGAGCTGTATTCAGAATTACCTTGCCCCTCTAATGACAATGGCTTTTGCTGGGTCCTTCTCATCCCTGGGCTTGTTGAGAGCGTGGGAATGAGACAGATCTCGGCTGAGTCCAACCTCTGCCACTCACTAGCTTTGAGATTTTGCACAGCTTAAATCTCTCAAAGCCTTTGTTTTCTCATCTGTAAAACAGGCATAGGGATGGTATTAACTTCATAGGGCTGATGTGCAGATTAAATGAGAGTCTAGCATAGTCCCTGGCTCATGAAATACTTTTATCAATGTTAGTACTTACTATTATAACCACATAGATCTACAAAAAAGATCAAAGTAACTGGTTGTTTTTGTTGACAGAATCAGAGATGATTTTTAGTTTCTTACTTGTTTTCCAAATCCTCTTCAATAAGCAAGTATTTAAAAAAAATTTTTTTAAGTTTATTTATTTATTTATATATATATATATATATATATTTTACATTCTAAGATGTTGCAGAGCAGTGGGGGGGGGGGAGGAGAAGGAAAGGAAAAGGGGGGGGGACATGGTTGAGGCCTGTGGCACCCACCCTCGTTCCTGCAGGGGAGACAAGGGGGCTTCCAGCGGTGGCTCAGAAGCAAGTATTGTTTCTATAATAATAAAAAAGGCAATTGAAATATAATAGATTGTTAGCCCCAGGTCTTGTGATGCCCATGAAACATTCAAATACTTTCTTCATTGCTCAGTGAGCTCCTGAGGGCTGGGCCTTTGTCTTATCCATTCTGGAATCTTTAACATTAAACACAACATTGGACACACAGGAGGTAGTTAATACTCATTTCCTGGACAAAATATCAATGGTAATTGCTTTAGATTTTAGTTTCTCAGTGTAACTAATCTTTTTTCTTTTCCCCCCTTAAAGAATTCTCTTTTCTCACTTCGGTCCAATTTCTAATCCTTTTACCAAATTAATTGAATCCTCTCCAGATTTTCTCCAGTAGAATTCCTCTTAGACTGTTGAGTTTTAGGCAGGTTTCCAGAATGCAATTCATCTGAGCTCCCGGAACTCCTGCCAGGAGAGGATAGGGATGGGATCATTGAATTGAGAACAGATCTTTTCAGTAGCTAAAAGAAAACCCAAGGTCCAGGATAACCCAGATTATATAAAGAGATTATAAAAGGAAATAGATATTTCTAGTGATATATCATGTTTTAAATGAAAACCCATGGTGAGGAGGGTGATTGCTTTTGTGTAGGGTTACTGATGATTATACTTGGCTGTTGCTATCATTTGGTTCCTCTGATCTGAACTTTGCGTCAGTGGAACCGTTCAGGCATTCTCTATGGAGGACAGGCATGGCATGACACTGTCTCAGTATTTCTCCTACAAAAGCAAAACCAAAATAGGCGACATTAGCCCTTAGTGGCTGAAATATTTTAGTTGTTTCTTTATATTATTAATAAACTTCATACTTTCTTTCTCCAGGGAATTTGGATCTGAACAGGAGTCCAAAGTTGAGTACATCTGGGCCACCCTGAAGTAAAACCCCTGAGAGACATGGAAATCTCAAAAGTGGCCCCTTCTATACAGAACTTAGGCATTCAGTTCTTCCTTTGACCCCAAGATATACACACACTAGATTCTTCTTTGCTTATGATGTGAAAGAAAGTGAGCCGAGATGCTGGGTACCATTCAAGCTTTATTAAAGAAAGAAATCTGCCAGGCTGTGCTCAAAGTGGGGAACAGCCCGGGGCTACCCTGAAAATGGGGGACAGCAGCTAACATAGGGCAGTGGGAACTTATATTGGTATGTTGGTGCCAAGAGCTGGGTGATGCAATTCCAGGGTGGGGATTGAGTTAGGTCACGGGGATGGAGAGTTCTGCGCATGCAAAACACCAAAAGTTTCATTTTCTCGAAACCATGAGGCTTCTTGTAAAAGAGAACGGGGGAGGGGAGGTGAGGAGGTGGACGGTGCCATTTTGTACTTGGGCTTGTCTAAAGTGGTGCTGGTTATGCTGCAGATCTATTATGATGTTCAACCATTTAGACTCCTCACTGGGTCTTAAATGCGGGGAGGTGGGTGGCAAGGGGTGGCAGGAGTGGCTCTGTGATGGCTGGTTGCATCAGGAACACGTGGAGGGTGGAAGGAGAAAGGAAAGTTGGGGCTTGCACATGCTGGTCAGGGTTGGTTTCTGTCTCCATAACGTAAGATTCATCGACAGGTGCCAAAGCAGGGCGTAGTTCCCTTCAGCCCCTGCTCCTGAGCCCCCGATCCCTGGCAGGAGTATGGAGAAGGTCCTGTCCTCTCCGCCATGCTGCATCTCTCACCTGGGCCCTTGGCCCCCACAGTGGAGCTCTGCCTACTGCTGCCTGCGGCTCCTCTCTCCAGACTGCTCAGACACGGTCCTTGTGAGGCAGAAGCGCACACTCTGCCTGCACGCCCCAGGCACTGGGACTAAACTCTCTCCCTCATCATTCAGGTAACAAACAAATAAATTAATTAAAACCAAATTATGCAAAACTCCACCACAGAGGCCAGTATTTCTGGGTTGCCAAACATGCCCAGACGTGCTTAAGGTGAGAAGTAAAGGAGGCTGATCAAGCTCACATCTAAAACCCTGGGTCATAAGGAAAATTTCAGGTAATGGGAACATTGCTGTGACTCACAACGCTCCAGCAAAGAGCTGGTCCAGGAAAAACTCCACTCTTTCAGAGGTGAGTCGTCAAAAAGGAAGCTGTGAAGGATCTCTGCAAACACAGGAGAGGTAGGAACAGCAAGTGGCAGATGCAGAACATGCACCAGGAAACACAGCCGTAGGGCAGACGGAAGTGTAGCCAAGCTCCTGCCAGGCACCTAACAAACGTGATGAAATGATTGCTTTTAAGAAAGCATACAGTGAGCTCAGGAAAAAAGTGCAGAAAGAACAGAGAAGAAAGGCAAAGTGGAAATTAGCCCCAGGGAGAAGCGACCCTGCTGAAGACACTGCAAGGACACAGAGGGCAGGGATGATGAAAACCCAGCATAGCAAAATGGAAACAAAACAGTGGAAAAGAATTAGAAAAAAAATTACATGTATAGGGTAGGCAAAGAAGCCCTGTGTTTATTAATTTATTAAGCACCCCTGATGTGCCAGGCACTGTCCTGGGCACTGGTAATCCAGTTGCTCTATAATGGACTCTGGCCATACCCGTATGTTCCATGAGAGAAAACCAGATCTTATTGTCTGCTTTGCAGACCATCTACAGTCGATGATGTAACTTTTGGTGCAGAGGCCACTCAACAAAGGGCCCATGGTCAAGGTATGTGATGGACCTTGTGCTTTCCCTCCTACCTACAGGCATCTGGTGTTATTCACCATTGGAACAGCCTCCTAAGAAAGTCACTTATAAAGATTTCTAATTTTACCCCCATCCCCTCCTCCTGGTCCACACACCTTGGTCACTGTTATGGACTGAATTGTGTCCTTCCAAAATTCGCATGTTGAAGCTCTAATCCCCAATGGGACCATGTTTGGAGATAAAGCCTTTAGGAAGGTAAGAAAGGTGAAGTGAGGTCGTGAGGGTGGGGTCCTGCTCTGATAGGACTGGTGTCCTTATAAGAAGAGTATATTAGTCTGTTTTGTGTTGCTATGACAGAAATACCTGAGACTGGGTAATTTATAAAGGAAAGAGGTTTATTTGGCTTACGATTCTGGGACAGCTGCGTCTGGCATGGGCCTCAGGCTGCTTCTACTCATGGCGGAAAGTGGCAGGCAGCCGGCAGGTACAAGCAGATCACATGGCGAGAGGAAGCAAGAGAGAGGAAGCGAGAGAGAGCGAGAGAGCAAGAGAGGAGGTGCCAGTGTCCTTTAAACAATCAGGTCTTGTGGGAACTAATAGAGCAAGAACTCACTCATTAATCCCCTCCTCCCCCAGGGAGAGCATTAATCCATTCATGAGGGATCCACCCCCATGACTCAATCAGTTTCCAGCACTGCCACACTGGAGATCAAATTTCCACATGAGTTGTGGAGGGGACAACACATCTGAACTCCATCAAAGAGGAAGAGACACCCTTCTTACAGAAGGCTCTCTCTCTCAGAGTGCTAGCACAGAGGAAGGGCGATGTGAGGGCATGGTGAGAAGACGGTCATCTACAGGCCAGTAAGAGCCCTCACCAGAAACCATGTTTGCCTGCACTTTGATAATGGACTTCTAGCCTCCAGAACTGTGAGAAAATAAATGTCTGTTCTCTAAGCCGCCTAGTCCGGTACTTCGTTATAGCAGCCTGAGCAGACTGATACAGTCACCAAATGTGGCCATCTCCAGAAAGGGACAATCTCCTGTTGGGTCACTTCCTGAATAATGATGGATGCTACTGATCAGGAGTTGGGAGCAATATAAACCTATTTTGAAAATGTGGAATTCTACCCTGCCGTTACAGGGTGTGATGCTTCTTTCTTTCCCCTAAAGGTGATACCAGGCCAGGCTAGTAGGTACACCCTTTGAGTGGCAGCCCAGCCACAAATGGACCTAGGGGATCCAAACTTAATTCTGATTTGGCCACCTGGATTTCCCTGTTGGATTGAGGCGTTCTAGATCATACATACAATGACCACTTGGCTGAATGCACTGCGTGCTGAGTCCTCCTGCTGTGGCCCAGGTGGCCACTGCCACGGGTCCCTGTAAACTTTGTGCAAGTGCCCTTGGTACTCTCACACTTGACCCTTCTGGAAAAAAGGTCTGGGCATATTGTGGGATGACTGAAGAGGAGATGAAGTTATAGGTACTGGAATGGGACATGCCAGTTTTGTGGCAGTGGAGGGAGAGTGACCGTCCCAGCATTTGGGGAGGGCCACCTTAGACCCTGGGAAGTGCAGTGTGTGGGGTAGGGTGCTCCCCTTGTCCACCAGGCCTGGCACGGTCACATGGTCTGCCTGAATCATGCAGCAGCTATTGCTACAATCTGACCTTCTGAGGGGTTCGGCATCCTTGTCCATGAGCTATGAAGAGAGGAAAATTCACATGGATATGGCTGGTTCTGAACTCTTCTCCTGTGCTTGATGCCATCAATAGCTCGCAAACATGCCTCACATCCCCACCCCACAAACTGTTCAAACACCTGGATCAGAACAACTTTGTTTTAAACTGACTGATACAAATTCATGTGCTTTTCCTGATGCCCAAGTGGTCTGGTTGTGCTGTATATGGCAATCAAGGCTGCGATGACTCAGTGACACTGTCCACATAACTTAGTGTACTAGTCAGCATTCTCCATAGAAATAACTCATAAGATGTATGTAAAAGAGATTTATTACAAGGAGATGGCTCACATAATTAGGGAGCGTGGCATGTCCCGAATCTGCAGGATGGGCCGACAGGCTGGAGACCCAGGAGAGCTGCAGTTCAGGTCTGAAGGCCGTCTGTTGCAGAATTCCCTCTTGCTCAGGGGGGGTCAGTCTTCTGTTCTACTCAGGCCTTCAGTTGATTGGATGAAGCCCACCTACATTATGGAGGGCAATCTGCTTTACTCAAAGTCCACCAATTTAAATGAAAATCTTATCTAAAAACACCCTCACAGAACCACCCCAAATAATATTTGACCACACACCTGGGTATGTGTCACAAATTGACACATAAAATTAACTGTTATACTTAACCAAACCAATGTAATGGTGATCCAAATCAAATTTAACAACAAATCCCAAACCAGAGAGACCTATGTCCCTTTGAATTGTGAATCGTGTCTTTGTATGTGACGGAGAATGGACGATAGACTGTTTTTTCATTGGGGATGGAGGTTTCTGGTTCCCTGATTGCCTCCTGTGATTACTGGCAATAATACCAAATATCAGTCAGTACCCTACCTTGAGTGGATCATACTGGATACGAGACTGGCAGTAGATTTTATCTGGGCTGTCTGGAATGAGAGCTGCTGGTTTCCCCTGGGACTTATTCACACTTGGCTGGGCCTGGGACTCTGAGGCACATGCATGAGACCAGTACTACAGATTGGCCTCACTGTGCTGCTTGAAGTTCTGTTGATAGTAGTCTTAATTTTAAGTGCTGTAGGAAGCAAGCCGAATGGATTTTGTCCCAGCCTCTGTTGGTCAGATTAATCAGAGTGGCTGATGGAATGGCATACTCAATGGGAAAATTTGAACTTGGCCAAGAATCTGTCAGGCCTCATGGTGGATTTTTGTGAAAGGCAATCTACCACGGGTCCTGACTGTATCTGCATGCTCTAGCTGGGCGTGATGAGACTGCGGGGCCCTGACTGCTCCTTGACTGGGCCATTGCTCGGGGTTCTGTTTGCACTAACAGTCTTGACATGGCAATATCACCCCGCCTCAGACTGAGAGAGGCTTGTGGATTCAGGCTTCTTATTAAATTGTGTATTGTCAAGCTCATTGTTCCTTCTAGGCAACACAGACACTCTGCATGCACAGCACACACCTGAGCCCCTCTACATCACCCTTCTGGGAACCTGAGGGCATGGGGAACCAAAGCAAACCAACACGAACCTCATGCAGCCTGCTCTGCCAGGAATAATGAAGTCCTTTGTCTCCAACCCAACCTCATGTCTCAACTGCCAATATCAATGAGACCGTAACAGGCTAATTTACTAACTTGTAAGATGGCAAAACCCCAGACCTTTCACAGATTCCAACACACATGACCCAAGCACGCCCATCAGAGTTCTTCCCCCAATACTTCCCCATGAGTTCTTCCCTAAGGTTCATTCCCACTGAGAAATAGATTATGGAAAAGTGCCAAATGTCTTCTCTCTCTCTCCTTCTTCCCTTTATTAGTTTATACAAGTTGTTGGAGGTTAACTTTACAATTTAGTCTCTCGGTAACAGAATATTTAGTGGGACTGTGATTGAAATTGAGGAGTAATTAAAATAGCCAGAGACAGGGGCCGGCCCGGTGGCGCACTGCTACAGTGCGCCGCTTGGGAGTGTGGCGGCGCTCCCGCCGAGGGTTCGGATCCCACATACAGACCGGTTCCCGCTCACTGGCTGAGCGAGGTGCGGGCGCAGCACCGAGGGGTGCGATCTGTTGCCGGACACGCAAAAAGACAAAAAAAAAAAAAAATAGCCAGAGACAGGGGCCGGCCCGGTGGCGCACTGCTACAGTGCGCCGCTTGGGAGTGTGGCGGCGCTCCCGCCGAGGGTTCGGATCCCACATACAGACCGGTTCCCGCTCACTGGCTGAGCGAGGTGCGGGCGCAGCACCGAGGGGTGCGATCTGTTGCCGGACACGCAAAAAGACAAAAAAAAAAAAAAAAAAAAAAAAAAAAAAAATAGCCAGAGACAGATACAGTGATTGTTGTTCTTATTTGGGGGAAAGGGTAAGAACACCGTAAACAGCATAGTTGTATCTTGCTAGGGGGAGACAGTTTTGCTGCTGTTGTACAGAAGTTCAGATGTGTAGGAGGATTCATGTGGAAGCTGAGTAGCCAAAGCGGTAGACTGTGACAGTTATCAACTTATTGCCTCTGAATTCCAAATCCACTCTTCCTTGCCCTACTTGTGACACTGGAGCAGGCCCCTGTAAACATCTGTCAGCTGGGACAATATAAAGTGCTGTCAGTGAGGGCACTGGAGGGACACTGCAGGAAGAAGCTTCCCTGCTTGGTCTGCTGTGCTTTCCTCTCCTCCTGCTCCTGGAGCACTTGACTGGCGTGTGAGACACCCAGGGATGCTCATCCCCCAGTGAGTTTCAGTGGCACTCTTATGGGTTTCCAGTGAGTTCTGATGGCATCTCAGCCAGCTCTCCAACAAATTTAGCAGTATTCCCACAGGTAGATTCTCACAACTTCTGCTGAAGCTCTGATGGCTGCCTAGTGAGTTTTGGCAGCACACCACGTGTGAGTTCCTAGGAGTCCTACTGGCACTTCAGAGGGCAGGTTCATGGGCAGTGTTGCTGGCACCCCAGTGGGCGGGTTTCCTGAATGTCAGCCCTGGCCCGTGGGACCACAGCAGACTTCTCTGCCACCTTGTGGGCTCCAGCACACCATCTCCAACAGGGTCTGAATCTCAACTGTGGGGAGGGCCTTTCCCAAGTTGGTTTCTCCCTTGGGTACCCACTTCAGCACTAGACCTAGTGCCTGCAATCTATATCCACATTTCTGTATTTTCTTTTTATTGTGATAAAATATACACAGCATAAAATTTATCATTATAGCCATTTTAAGTGCATAATTCAGTGGTATTAAGAACATTCAACAATGTTAGGTAAACATCACCACTATCTATTTCCAGAACCTTTTCTGTCATCCCAAACTGAAACTCCATATCCATTTAACAACTCCCCCAGACTCTGGTAACATCTATTCTACTCTCTGTCTCTGTGAATTTGACTCTTCTAGGTACTTCACATAAGTGGCATTGTACAATATGTAGCCTTTTGTGTCTGGCTTATTTCACTTACCATAATGTTTTCAAGGTTCATCCATGTGGTAGCATGTATCAAAACTTCATTACTTTTTGTTGCAGAATAATATTCCATTACATGTATGTGCCATATTTTGTTTATCCATTCATCTGTTCTTGTATTCTTTAGAGCTCTATTTACCCCTTTGTGGTTAACCCTCTATTATCACAGTTAATAATTCCCTGTTGACATTGTGTAGTTCCTGTCTCTTTACCGAGACACCTGCTTTTGGGAACTACCTTTCTGCTCCTTGGGACTTTGATGGGGCCAGTGATGGAGCCTTATTTCCCTCATCATAAATCATATTGCTCCATCTTCTGGTACTGATGGGTCCCAGGGTGGGCACGTGATCAATGGCAATCCAAGTTCTTCCCTGGATTGATAGATGGATGTGGGGAAAATGTCTTTCCATAGGATTGCTGCACTGGGGTTCTTGAGGCACATTCCCAGATATGTGCAGGGGACTTATTTTGTGGTAGGGGAAATTGAGACCAATATGCAAAGAGCAATAGAGAAGGGAATGGGTTGTGGAGAGGTTTCTAATGCACCTAGAGAGAGTGTAGCATGAGAAGGTCAGAATTTAAGGAAGTGATAGAGTAAATAAGATGAGTGAGAAAGAGCAGCCAGAAATGCAGAAGGAGCACCAGGAGATGGTGGTATCATATCAGAGTCATCATGATATCAAGAGAGGACTTTTTAAAAGAAGGGAGGGGGTAAAAGCGGGCTGGAAAATGCCACTGGATTGGGCACTAGCTTGTGGTGGCCCCAGGAGAGCAGTGTCTGCAGAGGCTTGGCAGGCCTTGGCTCCCGTGTGCCTCCCCATGCCCATCTCCTGCACCCTTGGGACCCAACTATGGCTGTGGACATATTTGCTGTTCCCTGAAGGTGCTACAGTGCTCAAGATTCTCTGTTTTCTCTGACTCACCCCAGTTTATCCTCTTGACCAACTCTGACTGATTCCCCAAAATTCAGCTCAAGCTCAGCTCTTCAGAGAGGCCCAGAGGCCAGTTCCTCACTCCCAGCCTTCCTGTGTTCCTTCATTTGATCACTTATGCTGTTTGCTGTGCACGTCTCTCTCCTCCTCCAGCCCGTGCGCTCCTTAGAAACAGGGACTGGGGCTACTGTGTCTTTGTATTCCAAGCACTCAGCACAGGGCCTGGCCCTGAAAGGAGCTCAGTGCACACTAATGGATCAATGCCCAGAGGAATGCACTCACTGATATAATCCTCCTGTTAGAGGAAAACATGATGTGGTTGCCATGGTACTGAGAGCGCTTTCTACACCTGCTGTTTTCAGGATGAACAAATCACATTCAGCTGCCCACACTTTGGCATCTGGCCAGCAGGATCTGTGGAATCCAGCAGGATGATGCTGGGCCAACCTGAGATGGCACAGACACCTTTCTAGCGTCTTCTCCCAGGGAGGTAAACTGTTGAGTATTGTCAAAGAATTTCCTTTCTTTCTGTCCCTGGGAGACTTAAAGGGTTCCTCTTTTGTCAATTTCCCCTTAACTCCCATGCCAGTTTTCTCTCTCCTCCTGCGCTGTCCTTTCCATCTCCTGTTTGCTGCAACTCTAAGACAAGGTTTTGCAAACTTTAGGCTGCGGGCCACATCTGGTCCACCACTGTTTTTGTAATAAAGTTTTATTGGAACACAGCCATACTCATTCATTTACATATTGTCTTTGGCTGCGTATGCTCTACAATGGTAGAATTCTGACAGAGATGGTATACCTGCAAAGCTGAAAGTATTTACCATCTGGCCCTTTACAGAAAAACGTTTTGTGATCCCTGTGACAGAGGATGAATTTCATCCTAGGAGAGATGACTAGGAAATAATGCAACTAAAAATGGGAGGAGAAGGGAAAGGGAAAGAAAAAAACGGAATAAGCTCTTTGTACTAAGGGCAATAGGTGGGAGATAAAGATACTATTTACAAACCAGACAGCAAAAACTTAAACAAGAAAACAGGAGTATGAACATTAAAAAGCTATACATACAAAATTAACACTAGAATAAAATACAAACCTTCCTAAATACGATTTTTTAAAAAGTAAAGGAACACATTGCATGGAGAAAGAAACACAGCAGGCAAAATACACACGAGAATTATAGAATAATGTGAGAGTGGAGACCCAATATATCAGTTGTACCAATAAATATGAAAGGGCTCATAAAAAGACAAAGATTCCTAAGTGACTCATGCTAATTAGCCTTCTCGGCAGGAGCTTTCCCTTCTCCCTTGAAGCCACCCAGTTAGGCCCCAGTTCCCACCACTCTACGGATGCTACTCTTGTCAAGACCAGCAGTGACCTTCCAAGTTGCCATTGCTCTACTCCCTGTCCTTGTCTTTCCTGGTCTCACAGCAGCAGCTGGCTAAGGTGTCACTCCCTCCCTCTTCAAATGCTATCTTCTCTTGACTTCCAGATGGCACCTCTCCTGGAGACTTCTCAGCCTTTTTCCCTGAATTCTTCTCCTCTTCCTGATCTAATTGAATGTTGGATTGTCCCAGGTCTCATTCCTTGGACCTCTTCTGTTTTCTCTTTACTTTTTCTTGTAGTATCTTCAATCATTCCCTTTGCTTTAATGGATAGGCTGATGTGAATGTTGGATTGTCCCAGGTCTCATTCCTTGGACCTCTTCTGTTTTCTCTCTTTACTTTTTCTTGTAGTATCTTCAATCATTCCCTTTGCTTTAATGGATAGGCTGATGACTCCCAAACTTATATCTCAGACCCTGAGCATCAAATACATCCATATCCCTTTCCAGTGGATATCTGTAGATATTCCATATGCATGTCAAATTTAAAATGTCCTAAAAAATAATTCAGCATTTTATCCCCCAAACTTGTTCCTGTTCTTTTCCCTGTATTGAAATAAATGATACCATCATCCACCAGGTTGCCCAACCAGAAATCTGGGCGTCGTCCTTAATGATTTACCATGTCTGCATTCAGTCACTGAACTGACCTTCTTATAATCTGCAGTACATGCTCTCTCCTTTTTTACACTCACTGTAGCACCTCAGTTTAATCCACTTTTTCTTTCTCCTGATTAAACACAATAGATTGCTATCTAGTCTCTCTAGAAATCTTACTTCTTCTCAAATCACTCTTCACAGTGGTATAGGAGTGATAGCTGTAAAACACAGTGTTAATAACATCAATCCCTGCTGTAATTCATTCAATATCCCTCAAAATATGGTTCAAACTCTTTAAAAGAGTTAACTGTAAAAAATAGAGTTAATAACAGTATCTAACTTATAGGACTATTATGAGGTTTAATTAACTTAACATATGAAAAGTAGTTAGAAAAACACACAGTATATATAGCAAGCCCATGCAAATGTTAGCTATCATCATCATCATCATCATCATCCTGCAGTCTCTTTGTCTTTTCTCATCACTTACCTAATAATTTGAGACCTGGCCCACGAGGCTTCTTCCAAAATTGTGTTATCCTGAGTGAGTTCAATGTCACATGGATAATCACTCCTACAGCGTAACTCAACATCCTTTGACTTCCTCATTCCCATAATGTGGTCTCTGTGTCCCTATCTTTATCTTTCCTCATTCTCAGCTTTATCATGTATGTTCCAGCCAAAGTAAAACACCTATATCACTTGTATCATTCCTTACTTATATTTGAATCTTTTCAGATGCTGATCCTGGATACATAGAATGATTTTGTTCCCCACTCTTTGCCAGAATAATTTATCTAACTCTTTAGTCTCAGTTTACATGTCACTTATCTGGGAAATGTTTCTTGGATTTCCTCTTCACCCCTACTGGGCTTGGCACCTCCCATACCTGCTCTCACACACCTTGGGCCTACCCATGTTGCAGGACTCTGTACACCTTCTTGAGAATGTGCTCACCTGTTTGCGGCTCTCCCTTCATCTTCTTCCCCCATCCCCCTGTAAATTTCTTAGGGACATAAATTGCATTTTGTTTTTTTACCACTGCATCTCTAATGATAAGTATGATAACATATATAACTCATGTTAAAATAGTTAAATGTTTAAAGAAAATAATGTTGTATGAACGATATAGAACTCTCCTTTAAGCCTGCCTCCAGAACTAATATTATACATTCTCCTCCAACTGTGGAATCCTGTACAGGGAATTTCTTCATCTGACCCAAATCCTCAAGCCCCTAATCTCTGTAATCAGGCCAGTTTGGTTTATGCCTGAGATGCTCCTGGCAACTGGCACCCATTCCTTAATACTACTGGATTTTTCATCAGCCATCTGTGGGATCATTAACCATCTACAAATGAAGAAGATAAATCAGTTTTGGATTTAGACAGTTTGATTACTCAATATTTATGTACACTTTCTATGTTTTAATGCTTCCTTGGATTTTATTTCCCTTGGACTATTTTAAATCTTCTTTGCAATGAGATATATTCTAATTCCTGTCTGAGGGAAGAGAAAATTGTTACACAAGCCAGAAATCCTAGATGTGGAGGAAGAAGGAAAACAAGGCAACTTAAGAGCCTTTCACAACCTTTTCCTTTCAGTAATGTGCTCAGATGTTCATGACCCCTTATTCTATATGAATTTGAATGAGATAAAACTCACCACCTCCACAGTATTTTGGCATCATAGCAGTAGCTCCCAACAGAACTGGCCTTGGAATGTCCCTACGAGCCAGGGGACCCTGAACTGGTATGTTGAGCTCTTTGTTCATGGCAATGAAAGCTGTGTAGGAGCTTACGACTCCAGACTCAAGGCTGATGTTCAACACATCTTTTTTAGCACTTGCTGGCGTCTCTCTGAAGCCCATGTCCTTGTCCTGGAGCAAGGACTTAGCAGCAAGGTGGTGAATTGTAAGGCTAAAAGAAAAAAAATTCCCAAGACTTAGGGTAAAACACCCACATGCCAGTTACTCAGGGCTCTTAAAAGTTAGGGATAGCAGAGGGAAGAAAAAGTCAGGTAAGGGGAGAGGTAAGACTAGGGTGGATTAGAAAGAAAAAGTAACTGTATAGAAACAGTTGAACCCAGAATTAAGAGAATAAATCCAACCCCCAAGGATGGCAGAGGGAAAGAGAGGGAGGGAGGGAAGAGAGGGAGGGAGGGAAGAGAGGGAGGGAGGGAGGGAGGGGGAGAGAGAGAAAGAGAGAGAGAGAGAGAGAATAGCAAAGGAAAACTCACTTGCTATCGGACTTGGGTTTTACAGAAAACATCACCTTATCCTTGAAACTCTTGCCCTGGAGTGTGTGCTGGAGGCATACTGCTCCTGCTGCCTCTGCTGGCTACAAATTAGAGAAGAGTAGAAGTGATGGAAAGGAGAGATCATACAGAGAAGGGTCAGAACTAAGGCAGCTCCCCAACCCAACATATCACAATTTCTGACTAGGAATCAGGTAGCCCAGGAAACCATAGACCTGAAATGATGGGGAAAGGGGTAGGCTGCCTCCACCTGGCACATGCAATCTCTTGCTGAGATCTAAATTCACCTGCCAGCTATAATGAAATTCCTAGGGCTAAACTACTACTATTACAATATTCTGACTAGAGGAACAAACAAGAATCGGAACTCACCAGCATCATCCCAGTCAACTGGGCATAGATGATTAACCTCTGACCCCTAAAGAGGGCATTTGCCAGAGACCAGCTCCAGTTGAGTTGGGGGCCCTTGAAAAAGGGGTGAGGAGTCGGTGAAAATAACAAACACAGGCAGAGACCTCGGTTCCTTTGAAGCACGTTCTCGCTCTGCGGGCTGTCAGTGCTGTTGCAGCTAAAGCAGCTAAAGCAGCTGAAGCAGCCTTCAGACTGAAAACAGCATTTTTATTTGTTACACAACACGGGGGGCAGTTAATGTGGGCATTTTAACTACATAAACCTTTATAATTATTATACCAATAGTTAAACGGAAACTTTTCTTAAAATTACATCAGTTCTCATAAAATTAATAATTTCCTTTCTAGTGATTATATCTGTTGTGGTCGATTAGTCCGTGACTCGCTGTTCTTGATGTTTTTCACCATTGTGTTTCTTTTCTTCTTGCCCTCGTATTAACCTTAAACTTATTACTACCAGCAAGCATAAATTATATGTCTGACTCAAAATTGAGACGGCAGTGATCACGGTTACAAAGTGTTAAACAAACTTTATAAATGTTTTAACTTTGATTTAATGATTCTCATATTTCTATAGGCAAGAACCCATTGTTCATTTGGAAAAGGAATAAAGGATATTTGAACAGCTTTATCATGCGTGTACTTAATATAACGGCTCTGTGACCCAATGTAAAGTGTCAAAGTGCACAGCACCATCCCTCAGAAACCAGGTGCATTTAAAATTCCATCTATAATCTTTATCTTTAGGAGGGAAAGTTGTGCATCATATGTTTTTGTCCCAATATCTTACTAAGATGTTTTTATTTAACTTAGGACACCAATGAGTAACAGGGTTTCTACGCATTCTTTCTCATAAACTTAATTCTT
>NW_007728397.1:147852-154458 GCF_000696425.1 Galeopterus variegatus
GTGGGAAGAGGATGGGGATTTCTATTGTTTATTAATTTCTTTGGTAAAAACAATTGCTCATGGCTACTCATAAGGTGTTTTTAAAACATTGTTGGTGTAATAAATTGACTCAAAAGGGACAATTTGGAATTGTTCAATCTTCCCGGATCTTTTGTGGGATAACCTAATTTTATGACAACAACTGTTTGTGTGTCATTTTTTGCATCTTTTGGAAACTCAGGAAACTGCCACGCTGACCAAAACATCAAAAGAGAAAGCAAAAGCAGCACCACTATGTCGAGGCAGAGATCTTTACAGTGAAAGCAAGTGCTGGTAGCCATGGCCCTGCCAGCAGCTCTCCCTCTGGGGCCTTGCCAACTCGGAAAGGGCAGCCCAAGCTATTCTTTTCAGGACCCTGCCATGGCATGGACTGCGCCAGGCATTCTGTTCTGGGGAAAGCATTTTAGCCGATAGGCCAGGAGGCAAATCCCAGCTCAAACAGATGTCCTCTACCATAGGCTGTAGAGAATGCTTCATGGATCTAAGAGCCTGATGAAGGAAAGAGAACAAAATAAGCACAAATAATGACAATTATAGCTCTATTAACTGAATATTTATTATGTATCAGATGCTGTGTGACCTAATGCATGATATGCTTAATCCTTAATACTGTACTAGGTGGTGGGCTTTATTTCTCTTGCTTTATACACAAAGAATCTAAAGCTCAGAGATTTTATAACATAAATGTGAATGAAGGAAATGTCTGAGAAAGGAGGCCCTTGGAGAAGAAATGGACCCACGTGGAAAAGAGAAGCTTAGAAATATAACCAGAGCTGTCTCTCCTTCTGTGTACTGACCAAATGGAATATCGATTCACCACATCCTCCAATCTATTAGACATATCGCAATTGTTCCTTCTTTTCTTTCTGTCTTTTGCATGGAGGATAGTATACAGTACCAAAAGAGGTCCTAGAGCACAGACCTAGAATCTCAATCATGACAGCCAAAACTCTTAGTTTCTCTGTCTCTCATCTCAACTACAGAGGCCTCAATCTGGCCGGCCCGGTGGTGCACTGCTACAAGTGCGCCGCTTGGGAGTGCGGCGGCGCTCCCGCCGAGGGTTCGGATCCCACATACAGACCGGCCGCTCACTGGCTGAGCGAGGTGCAGGTGCAACACTGAGAGTTGCGATCCCCTTGCCGGTCCCGGTCCGGTACGGGCGCGACACTGAGGGTTGCGATCCGTTGCTGGTCACGAAAAAAGACAGAGGCCTCAATCTCTTTCAGCATCTCATTCTGGGCTTCCAACTACTAGGACCAGATGCCATTTCTCTAGATACTACAGGGTCTCCTTTTACATAAGGCCAAAAGTAGCCCCGCAAAGTATATAGCACAAAGCTTTGGGGATATAGAAAAATGCATTCTGGAGGCAAATTGTTGCCCTTGCCCTTGCAGCAGTTTCCCCCACCCATCCCACAGTTGGTCTGTATTGCCACTGGACAAACGGTCTCACCTTGGACTACATTCTGACCTTGCCTGTGATAAATTCTGAAGTGCCCCGTGATACACGGGCAATGCCTTTTATTAAGCTGGTGGAGGCCCCTTCTCCAATACCAAATGAGAAACATCTGCAACTGTAAAAGGATAGAGGTTGGAGACAGGCACTAAAGAATGAAATTATGAAATTAACATATAATGCTCAAAAATACATGAAGATATGGTCTACTTTCTTGACCAAAAGCATAATAGCTACCATTTATTGAGCATATTCTATATTTGAGGAGCTATAATAAATGCCTTAAATTAATTACACAACTTAATCATCATCTCTTAAGAGGCAAGCCTCTGCTTCATTTTGCAGATGAGGAACTGAGGCCCAAAGAACTTAAGAAATCTGTCCAAGATGACATACCTACTAAATGGTGGAGATGGCACCAGAGCACTGATCTGTCTGACTACAAGATCCTCCTGGCAATCCAAGGAAAAGACAGATACTATCACCAGAGCCTGTCTAGCATTGCTGTGGTGAGGCCATCTTAGGTTGGGGGAGTGTGCCTCCTGCTCTTCTAACCGCAGAGATCTTGCCCTGCCCTAGTCCATATGTACCAAACAGCTTCTGAACCATGACTTGGTTTCCCCAATAGACCTGTCTATAAATGGAGAATACATTGGTAATACTAATGCAAGCATTTTTAGAATCCACAACAGTGATAGTTTTCACTGTAAATTACTACGTTGGAATGTTGGCTTATGTATCAGTCTCTTTTGATTTGGGTTAATGTGAGTCATCATCCTTAAATGTAGTGACATCAGCAGTAGAATTAATGCTCTAAACTTGTAAGACTAAGGACCAAAATTCGAACTGCAGTAATCTAACTGTGGTAATTCTACCTAAAGAACACAGGCTGCCAGCATCTTTAAATTTCCAACATAATCTTTGAGCTATACCCTATGTTACAGTGTGCTTCTGTGTGTGTTTTAAAATATTTTAAAGCATAATACTAAAATTGAACAATTTGTATTGGTGGCTAACTCTATGCCTAGAACTCATTAATGTGCTTGATGTGAATTATAATAAAAATAAAAATAAAAATTACAATAATAGCAAATTTCATATAGCACTCATTTTATGTCAAGCACAGTTCCTAATGCTTTACTTAGATACACTTTTTTAACCATCACGATAAACTTATAAAGTAATATTAGTATCCCTATTTTCAAGTGAGAAAACTGAGACTTAGAGAAGTTAGTTGATTAGCCCAAATAACTGGCAAGCTGAAGAACTGGAACTTAAATACATAATATCCAAGGTCAGTTCTACACATAGCAATGCCAGATAAGTGGTTTTAAGCTAGTAGAGAACTAGAAAAGCTGTACACAATACTTTTAATAATTTGTTTGAAAACATGAAAGGCTACCAAGATAATAAGAATCTCTGAGCTGAAACCTGGGAGAGGAGGGAAACCAAGAGAAATGAGCCTGATGTCTGGTGACCTTGTATCCTTTGAAGCAAGTGCCTAATACAAATTGGATGGCTGAAAACCTAACCAGTTTCACAGATGCTGGAAGAAAAAAATAGCAATTTGGGATTTCCAAAGGGAAGGTGTCCTTATAAACACCTCAAATTTTTGGATAAAACCAAAACTATACCCTAGATGTACAGATGAATCAGAAATAGACCAACCATCACAATGACAAAAGTTCATTGTACTCTGGCAGGATTAAGATGATCAGCTCCTTGTCTAGCAACCCATCTGAACCAAAGAGTAAATCCTCTCAGAGGAAAGATATCTAGAGACTCAAAGGATTTCTGTAATTTTTCATATACAATATCTAACATCTAACAAAAAAATAAAAATACTTAAATATTGGGAAATTATGTACTGTAATTGTGAATTACATAGGCTTAAAAGAGAAGTCATCATGATAATTAGAAAATGTTCTTAAGTGGATGCCAATGGTAAATAACACATCTAAATTTAGGATTCAGTTACAGATATGCTAAAATCTGTAGCTTTAAATTCATGTTAGAAAAGGAAGTCTAAAAATCAAGTACCTAGGCATCTATCTCAAGATTTTAGACAAAGAACAGCCAATAAGCCCAAGGGATGTAAAGGAAAGAAAATAATAAAGATAGAAGTTATTAGTGAAATAGAAAACAATCATGTAATAGAGATGATCGACAAACCAAAAAAGCTGGTGTTTTGAAACAATTATTAAAATTGATAAAATTCTAGGGTGGGAAAAAAATGGAAAAGGCACAAGTAACCAATACCGGGAATGAAAAGGTACAATCACTACAGATTCTACAAAATTTAGTAACATTATAAGTCAACACTGTAGAAGATTTAATGTGAAGAAATTTGAAAATTTAAATAAAATATGCAAATTCCAATTTTTAAAACCTTATGAATATATGAATAGCTCAAACCCCCCCCCAAAACAAAAAAACCTTCCCACAAAAAATTTCCAGGTATAGACGGTTTCATTTGCAAATTCTAGTAAACATTTAAGAAAGAAGGCATTCACAGAACAGAAAAAAAGGCAACATTCACAGTTCATTTTACAATGACAGCATAATGTTAATATCAAAATCTGACAAGATATTATAAAAAAAGAAAACATATGTCAGTATTTTCCATGAAAATACAAGCAAAATCCTAAGCAATTATTAGCCAACTGAATCCCAAAATATATGAAAGAGGTTAACATATCACAACTAATTTGGGTTTACTCCAGAAATGCAAGGTTTGTCTAACATTTAACAATAATCATTATGATTCACATATTAAAAGAATAAAAAAGAAAATCATACATTCATCTCAACAGATGCATAAAATGCATTTGATGAAATTCAACAACCATTCATTATTCAAAAAAAAAGAGGGAAAAGAATTCCCAAAACAGACATATAAGGGAATTTCCTTAATCTGACAAAAGATAACTACCAAAAAAAAAAAAAAAAACTTATAGCAATTACCACACTTAATGGTACAACGTTATACATATTCCCTTTAAAGTCCAAAGTAAGAGAAAGATGCCTGCTATGACCACATTTATTCAGGTTGGTATTAGAGGTCTTCTCCATGGCAATGTGGAAAGGAAGAGAAATAAAAATGTTTGTTTTTATTCTGTTTTGTTTTTAAAAGGGACTTTATATGAAGAACTGAATTCCAAAAAAAGAAAACTGACAATATTGGCAAACACGATTATCCATAGAAAATCTACAAGAATCTCCAACTATACCATAAAATTAACATTTAAATCAATCAAGGTCATTGAATCCAAGGTCAATGTTTTAAAAAAGTTAACAAACTCAATTTCTATACAGATATAAATATCCAATGTATAAAATGATTCAAAAATACTATTTAAAATAGCATCAGATACCTACAAAAAAACTCTACTGCAAAATGCATGAAGACTTCTACACAGAGAATTATAAAATATTACAGAGAGATTTTTTTTGTGTATTGTCAGATTAAGAAAATTAGTACATTTACTGATTTTGTGGAAACCAGGTTTTCTCACCACGGAGGAAAGAAGACCCAAATATGGAATCAGAGGAAAATGAGAAAGAATGGTATGTTGTTACCTTGGGAGTAGAGGCATCAGTAAAATTTGAGCTTTTTTTTTTTTTTTTTTTTTTTTAACATTTGCCAGTTCTGTCTGCTAGAATAGCCTAAAATTTATAACAGCCCAATAGCCAGGAGCACACCTAGCACTCAAATATTGATTTCTACTTATTGTTTTCACTTAAAGGAACAAGACTTCTTACAGAGATAACTGATTGCAGGGCTGGGAAAGGACATGTCTGAAACATTTTGTGGTAGAAAGGAAGTATTCACAAACCAGAGACAGGTGAAAAAGACATAGAACATTAAAAAGGGCTCATGCGGGCCAAATCTGGAAATTTTGAGAATCTAAATGAGTGAGAAGTATGGATCTTAATGCACTGAAAAACAGTGAAAGAATCCAAGAGTAGATATTGATACAACAAAAAGAAGGGAGGAGGAAGGGAGCAGAAAGGAAAAGCTCTTGACAGCAGGATGATTTGGGCAATAATCATCAGTGAATGCCAAAACTACTGAGTAAACAGTTGCTGAGGACAAAATGCTTAGAAAATTTCAAAGCTATCTGTCAGATACTGCCTTTTAATTAAGTGGCCAAGCTTAACACCACAAGGACCAATGTTACTTTTGGAATATTTTTGCCAAAAATGTTCAATTTTAATCTAAAGATAAATTTGAACAGTCAAACAAACACAAATTGAGACTCTACAAAATAACTGGCCAGTATTCTTTTAAAATACCTGTCATGAAAGATAAAATGAAAAGCTGAGAAACTGTTCCAGAGTGAAGAAGACTAAAGAGATGTAACAACTAAATAAAATGCTTGTGAGACCTGTGTGGTGCTGGCACCCCCCCCCCCCCCCCCCTTGGACCTGGAGAATAGTGCCAGCCCCCCCCCCTGACTGCCACCCAAGCCACTGAAAGAGGTGAGCCCTGCAGACCCTTGTGGCACTGGCGACCCCTCCACCTTCCTTTACAAATCACACGTAAAATACAACATGAAATCAGAAGGTAATGCTTAATATCTCTTCCTGCTCTCTGAGATGACAGTAATTAAGCATCCCTCAAGGGGCCGGCCTGGTGGCGCACTGCTATAGTGCACCGCTTGGGAAGCGCGGCAGCGCTCCCGCCGAGGGTTCGGATCCCACATACAGACCGGTTCCCGCTCACTGGCTGACTAACTTTCTAAGGAAAAAATTTCATTTTGGTAGTGTTTCAGCCAGACAGCTCTTCATCGTATCTAGCAATTATAATCAAAATCAATTAATTTCCTGTCATTAGGGAAAATGGGAAAAAAAATTTTCTTTCGTATAACCAAAGAATAATTTTTCTTAGACTACACAAATAAAAGAATAAGGATATGCTTTCCTATATTTTACTCACAATGCAGAACAGGAAGAGAGGCCTGGGCTATATACTTAAAGCTTTGCTTACAATATTCCTGAATCTTTACTACTACATATTTATCAAAGGTAAATTAAACAAGAACAATCATAATTTTTTATTAACTGGTGAGATGGACATAGCAACACTTAGTTTATCAACCTCAATTCAAA
>NW_007728397.1:154926-155197 GCF_000696425.1 Galeopterus variegatus
AGGGTTGCGATCCGTTGCCGGACACGGAAAAAAGACAAAAGACAAAAAAACAAAAAAAAAAGATAAATTAAACAACAACAATCATAATTTTTTATTAACTGGTGAGATAGACATAGCAACACTTAGTTTATCAACCTCAATTCAAAATATCTCCAGGATTAACTCTCTTTTCATCCTTCCTTCCCTTCCTTCCCTTCCCTCCTTCTCTACACATACAAACACACACACACACACACACACACACACACACACACACACACACACACAGAGA
>NW_007728397.1:155207-157272 GCF_000696425.1 Galeopterus variegatus
ACACACACACACACACACACACACACACACACACACACACACACACACACACACACACAGAGGAAATACTTTAAACTATATCTTGACTGGCTGGAAAAAGCCATAATTTCTTTCTTTCTTTCTCAGTTGAGTAGATCTTGTGTCCTTGCAAGATTTTCCTCCAAGCCCCAACTCTGTCACTAGAAATTGCTCAACTGAGTCAATTTATAACAACATTTCTCTTCTCTAATCCCTTCATCCAGTCAGCATTTACTCCCTGGGGCACTGAATCACATATTTCTACTTAACTATATGAATTCTATATCCTCAACATGGTGCAACTTGGGAGTTTGGCCGCACTGCTCCGCCCCGGCACCTGCCCGCCCCCAGTGCTGCCCCCCGGCCTGGGCTGCCACCCCTCCCGCCCCTCACCTGCACTGCTCTCCCCTTGCCGGGGGGAAGCAACAATGTCCTGATAACTTGCAGACTGTGGCGCAACTTGTCTCGACAGCAGAGGCGCCCGAATGCTGCCTGGGTGAGGACCAAGATGGCGATGGGTCTGGAGCGGGGGCGCCAGAAGACAGCGCGAGCCTGAGAAGTGTGCGTTGTGCTGCTAGAGTGCTATTTGCATTTCCAAGAGCAACAAAAAATGAATAAGTCGTTGATCAACTAATCTACAATGATAAAAAAGCAACTACAGATTCGAGGTTTAGGGCCGACACAAAAGAAGATTCCTGAGAGCACCTGAGCCGCGCCCCGGGACCGAGTGAGCAGCCCGAGGTGACGGCGACAATGACGACGTGGAAATGGAGAGGAAGCTGCCCGGCCAGCCCAGCTCTGTGATTGTCCCCCAGCCCAGCCCTGCCTGTGGGGCAGACGCCCGCCTGGCTTCCGCTGGCCACACCAGACCAGTCACCAGCACCAGGGCTGCCTCCATTTTCTTGGGTGGGGGCGGAGCCAGCCGGCTTGGCCAGGCCTGTCCTCCTCGCTCAGCGCGGCTCCTCACTGAGCCTTGCCACTTGCTTGCCCCGGCACAGGGCCTTCCGGGGCCTGCGGACTGGCCTCCCATCCCACTCCCCCCGTGGATCTCTGGTGGGGCTGGTGGCGTGGGGAGCCCCCGGCCAGCGTCGGGAGGGCAGGGAAGAGGAGGCCAGCCCGATTGTCACTCCACTGCACCCAGGGCTCTGGCCTCAGGTAAACTTCCTGTTTCTGGGAGGCAGATACCATCTCTGTCGCCATAAGTTCGGAAGAACCCCTAACCGATTTCTGGTTGGGAGAGGTGTGGCCAGAGCGCTCCCGAGCTTGCTTGAACCTGCCGGAGAGCTGACTGCGAGCAGGCGCCGGAGTCGGTCCGTGCTGGGGGATTCAAAGAGTAACTGTGTGCTGTGGGTTCCTCCCCCGAGGAGCTCATGCCCTGGTGTGGGAGACAAGGCAACTACACAAATAACCACAATACCAGGAGGAAGGTGAGAGGTCCAGAGAAAGCCCTATTCAGTGCTACAAAGGCACCCAGAGCGACCGGCAGTCTGCACCTAGTAGAAACCTGAAAGTCTTCCTGGGCGGGGTGGTGCCGAGCAGGGGCTTGAAGTCCCGGCTGATAGACGAGGGTTGAAGAAGACACGCCCCAGCCCAGTACTGAGCACACAGAGTGGGGAAGCGTCTGCCTAAGGAGGTGGAGACTCGGCAGAAAACACACACCCTGCAGGCCGGGCCACCTCTGCAAGGTCCAACAGCCCCACCTAGTGCACACAGAGCGGGGAAACGTCTGGATAGGGAGGGGGAGACTCGGCAGAAAACACGTACCCTGTGGGGCCGCCACTGCGTAATCCAGCACCCTGGGCCAGAGCGCACGGAACAGAGAGAAGTTCTACACGGGAAGTGGAAGCTCAAAAGAGATCACACACCCTGCGGTACCATCCCGAGATCCAGCAGCCCAGTAGAGTCCAAGCTGACCAGAGAGGAGGCTCCCTGGAGAGGCCCCAGACCCGAGGCAAACACACACACAAGACACAAGAGGCCAACTGAGCAGTCACAGAGGTAGCCATACCAAATTGACAAACACAGCCACACCTTAGTTAGCCAATAG
>NW_007728397.1:158272-159591 GCF_000696425.1 Galeopterus variegatus
TTAAGCGCTCAAATATCTGAATCATGGGTATTTCAGAAGGGGAGGAAAAAAGTGATTGTATTGAAAACATATTCAGCAAAATAGTGGCAGAAAACTTCCCAGACATAAGAAAAACCACATATCTTCAGATCCAAGAAGCTCAACGATCCCCAAATGTGTTCAACCCAAAAAGGGCTTCACCAAGGCATATTATAGTCAAAATGACTAAACTCAAGGACAAAGAGAGAATCTTGAAAGTTGCAAGCGACAAGCATCAAATCACCTATAAGGGGGCTCCAATCAGGTTAACGTCAGACTTCTCAACACAAACCCTAAAGGCTAGAAGGGAATGGGATGATATATTCAAAATACTAAAAGACAAAGATTGCCAGCCAAGAATACTCTACCCTGCAAGGCTGTCCTTCCGAAATGAAGGGCAAATAGTATATTTCTCAGACAAGCAAAAACTGTGGGAGTTCATCACCACACGACCACCCTTACAAGTAATTCTCAAGGGAGTACTGGGATTGGATCCCGGAAGATAATTACCACTGCCATAACAATCCAAGTAAAATAAAAATCCACTACTATAATAAAAATGACTATCATGAAAAGAAAACAAACGATCATAGTCACTAGAGGCAACCTCAGGAACCAACAAACACAGAAAACAAATAGCAAAGCAGAAAGCAAGGAACAAATATCACTGAAGAAAATCATAAAAATAATTAAATGCTAGGAATAAAGCAATACCTCTCAATAACAACCCTTAATGTCAAGGGTTTAAATTCACCAATCAAAAGACGCAGATTGGCTGACTGGATAAGAAAGATCGACCCAACTATATGCTGCCTACAAGAGACTCACCTCACCCATAAAGACTCACATAGATTAAGAGTGAACGGATGGAAAAAGATCTTCCAAGCAAACAGAAAAGATAAACGAGCTGGAGTAGCTATACTCATATCAGACAAAATAGACTTTAAACTAAAAACCATAAAAAGAGACAATGAGGGACACTACATAATGATAAAAGGACTGATCCATCAAGAAGACATAACAATCATAAATATGTTTGCACCCAATATTGGAGCAGCCAGATTCATAAAACAAACTCTGTTAGACCTATAGAAGGAAATAGACACTAATACCATAATAGCAGGGGACCCGAATACCCCACTGTCAATATTGGACAGATCATCTAGGCAAAGAATCAACAGAGAAACACAAGATCTGCCAGGGACCAGCCCCAGCACAGAGATTGTAAAGGTCCCCTCTTGTAAGGGATCCCCCAAAAGGGAGGAAGGGCAGCGTCGGTGATGGAGCGGACAGCAAACATA
>NW_007728397.1:162103-165479 GCF_000696425.1 Galeopterus variegatus
GAGAGGGAGGAGGGAGGGAGGTTTCGGTGATGGGCCATAATAATCAACCACATTGTATGTCAACAAAATAAAAATTCAAAAAAAACCCAAAAAAAAACATGGTGCAACTTGGAATGGCATAATGGTATGGTGGAAAGAGAGTAGTCATCTTGAAATATCATAAAGCAATTAAAATTAGGGCTTATAAAGAGAGTTGTTCATGTTATAGGAAAAGCATAAGTTTAAAAAAAGTTTACAAAATAGTGTATAACATAAAATGCAGAGAAATGGGTTACTGTTTTGTGGCTTTATAATTTTCTATATTTCCACATTAATACAATAATCATGTATGACCTTGACTGCTAGGAAAAAATAAAATAGACAAGGCTCTAATTGCAGATAGGATGCTTGTAATGTATGACTTTAGGCAAGCTATTTAACATCTCTGAGGCTCATGAGAAATATGAAGAGTTCAGAACTTTGCTGTGAGGATCAAACAGGATAATTTACGTGAAGTGCCCAGCCCAGTTCTTGGCATATAAAAGATTATTTACATACAGAAGATTACTACTTTCCTTTCCATCTCCCATACAAGAATGATCTGTGCAAACCTGATGGCCAAAGAAAAAAGGTTCCATCACAATATTTTTGCCATCTGAACTAGGTCACCGGGTATGAAGCAAGAATCTAAAAGGACTAAAAGAATGTTATGGAACTATATCAACTAAAGAATAGTACTTTGAGAGAGAGAAATAACTTAAGGAAGAAATGTATGATGACAGTACGCAAGCCTGTTGTTTGTATCATACTGTGGTAGGTGGAATAATGGCCTCCTACAGATTTCAGTGCCTTCCCTAGTCTACAATTTTCCATGAATATGTTACCTTACATGGCAAAAGACACTTTGCAGATGTGATTAAGTTCAGGATCTTGAAATGAGGAGATTAGCCGGGGTTACCGAGATGGGCCTAATGTAATCACAAGGATACTTATAAGAAAGAGACAGGAGGGCCAGAGTCAGAGGAAGATTGGAGGATACTACAATTTTGGCTTTGAAGATGAAGGAAGGGGCCACAGTCTCAAAAGGCAGATGGCTTCTAGCAGCTGGAAAAGACAAGGGAATGGATTATTTTCTGGAGCCTCCAGAAGGAATGCAGGCCTGCTGATACCTTGATTTTGGCCCACTGAACCCCATTTCATACTTGTGATCTCCAGAACTGTAAGATAATAAATTTGTGGTGTTTTAAGCCACTGAGTTTGCAGTAATTTGTTACAGCAGCAATAGGAAACTAATATACATACCAAGGCTCAACAAAACTACAAACCACTACTGAAAGAAATTAAAGATGACATAAAAAGATGGAAAGACATCCCATGCTCTTGGATTGGAAGAATTAACATCATGAAAATGTCCATACTACCCAAAGCGATCTACAGATTCAATGCAATCCCCATCAAAATACCAGTGACATTCTTCATAGAAATAGAAAAAAACAATCCTAACATTCATATGGAACAACAAAAGACCCCAAATAGCCAAAGCAATCCTGAGCAAAAGAAATAAAGCCCAAGGCATAATACTACCAGACCTCACATTATACTACAAAGCTACAGTAACCAAACCAACATGGTACTGGCATAAAAACAGACACTCGGACCAATGGACAGAATAGAGAACCCAGAAATCAACCCGCACACTTACAGTCAACTGATCTTTGAAAAAGGCATCAAAAACATACACTGGAAAAAGACTGCCTCTCCAATAAATGGTGCTAAGAAAACAGGACATCCATATGTAGAAGAATGAAACTAGACCTGTACCTCTCACCATATACCAAAATCAACTCAAAATGGATTAAAGACGTAAATATAAGACCTGAAACTATAAAACTCCTACAAGAAAACATATGGGAAACACTTCAAGAAGTAGGACTGGAAAAAGACTTTATGAATAAGACTCTGAAAGCACAGGCAACAAAAGAAAAACAAATGGGAATATATCAAGTTAAAATGCTTCTGCACAGCCAAAGAAAGAATAGACTGAAATGAAAACCTACAGAATGGGAGAAAACATTTGCAAACTACACATCCAACAAGGGATTAATGTCCAGAATATACAAGGAACTCAAACAACTTAGCAGTAAAAAAAACAAGTACATCCACTAAAAAATGGACAAAGGAGCTCAATAGGCATTTCTCAAAGATATACAAATGGCCAACAGACACATGAAAAAATGCTCAACATCACTAAGCATCAGGAAAATACAAATCAAAACCACATTGAAATATCATTTCATCCCAATTAGACTGGCCATTATCAAAAAGTCAGAGAATAACAAATGCTGGTAGGGATGCAGAGAAGGGAACCCTCCTACACTATTGGTGGGATTGCAAATTAGCACAGCCATTATGGAAAATAGTATGGAAATTTGTAAATAACTACAGATAGAACTACCATATGATCCAGCATTTACAATAGCTGGCGGATTTACAATAGCCACCAAAAAAATAAAATACTTAGGAATTGAGCTAACTAAGGATGTGAAAAATCTCTATAATGAGAACTACAAACCACTCCTGAGAGAAATTAGAGAGGATACAAGAAGATGGAAAGACATCCCATGCTCCTGGATTGGAAGAATCAATATAGTGAAAATGACTATACTACCCAAAGTAATATACAAATTTAATGCAATCCCCATCAAAAAGAAACACAAGATCTTAACAATACTCTAGACCAATTGGACTTGGCAGATATCTACAGAACATTCCATCCAACAACCTCAGAATATTCATTCTTCTCATCAGCACATGGATCATTCTCCAGGATAGACCACATATTAGGACACAAATCAAGTCTCAACAAATTCAAAAAAATTGGAATTATCCCATGTATTTTCTCAGACCACAATGGATTAAAACTAGAAATCAATAATAAACAAAACTCTGGAAAATATACAAACACATGGAAATTAAACAACATTCTACTTAACAATACATGAGTCCAAGAAGAAATCAAGCAGGAATTAAAAAAATTTATTGAAACTAACAAAGATATACAAATGGCCAACAGACACATGAAAAAATGCTCAACATCACTAAGCATCAGGAAAATACAAATCAAAACCACATTGAAATATCATTTCATCCCAATTAGACTGGCCATTATCAAAAAGTCAGAGAATAACAAATGCTGGTAGGGATGCAGAGAAGGGAACCCTCCTACACTATTGGTGGGATTGCAAATTAGCACAGCCATTATGGAAAATAGTATGGAAATTTGTAAATAACTACAGATAGAACTACCATATGATCCAGCATTTACAATAGCTGGCGGATTTACAATAGCCACCAAAAAAATAAAATACTTAGGAATTGAGCTAACTAAGGATGTGAA
>NW_007728397.1:166479-187873 GCF_000696425.1 Galeopterus variegatus
AGAGGAAGATATAACAACCACAATTTTTTTTTTGAAGTTCTTACAACAAGCAAATGGAGGGGACACACTTGGGTGGGAGGGGGGAGAGGGAGGAGGGAGGGAGGTTTCGGTGATGGGACATAATAATCTACATTGTATATTGACAAAATAAAAATTCAAAAAAGAAAAAATACAAAAATAAATAAATAAATAAATAAATAAACCTTGTTTAAAAAAAAATGATATTTGAAACAAAAATTCATCCTACTACCTATAATGATTTAAATAATGTATACATGAATTATATATATTACATATTTATATTTTCATTTGAATAGACTCAAAATCATTCCAACATATATTCTCTATAATCTATAATACATTAGTCTAAATATTTTCTTCTATCTCCTCATGGCATAATTACAAAGAATTGGAGGACCATTAAGACAAGACAGATTGGTAACCTAACCAGCAGCACACTGCCAATCATTAAACTCTGGCCGAAAATTCTCTCTTAAATGGTAGGTCAAACATGTAAGTAATATCATCATAGAACACATTAAAGAAATAAACCAGAGCCTATGCTTAAAAACAAAATCCTAAATGTATATTCCTAAATCAGATCAATTCCAAAATGCATGTTCCTAATATGTCTTCCACAGCATTAAATTTAATAAAGTAAACCAAGATTAGAGAGAACTCAATCTCTCTGAAAAGTAGATCATTGTTAGATTAAAGAACCAGCTTCCCCAAATTCAAAGGAATCCTAGGAATATATCTTACCTTAAATGCCATTCTTATAAAAAGTTTGTTTCGATTTTCTGCAGTTCCCATCTTTTCATTTTTGACTAAATAAATCATTCAGGCTTAGATTATCATCATCATAAAAGTATCTGATCCTTTCTTTTTCCTCATGGGTTGAAACCTATGACAACACGAACATTATTAATTTAGTGAAAATATGAGTCTCTTCAGTTTTTTTTGTTTGTTTTCTATTGGTGGCTGGCTGGTACGGGAGATCCAAACACTTGACCTTGGTGTTATAGCACTGCATTCTAACCAACTGAGCTCACTGGCCAGCCCTGAGGTATTTTTAATGGGTTACCTATAAACATGCTATTAAATGGAAAAATTACACTATGTATCAAGACCTCTCCTTCCAGTTTATCCCTGTTCTATGTGCTTCCATGTGAAAGAACTTCCATTAGAATTACACTCCCTACTTCTTCTGCCCCTTTACTCTCTTCTTCCCCAGAGAAAGAAGCATGACATTATCTGATTTCTGAGTTTTGGTGAAAGCACAAACTGCTCTATCCCTTGTTCTCTCTTTTCTGCTCTTCTCCTTGTAGTTAAAATTCCTTACCACTGCAGAAGGAAGATTGCAGTTATCCAGAGGTGGAGTAAGTACATCAAAAACAGAGAAGTATTAGCAAACCCACTACAATGGACTTAATGTTTATGTCCCCCCAAATTCTTATGTTGAAATCCCAATGTGATATATTAGGAGGTGGGGTCTTTGGTAGGTAAATTGGTCATAAGGGTGGAGCCCTCATAAATGGGATTAGTACCCCTAAAAAGATATGAGAGAGCTTGCTCTCTCTCTCTCTCTCTGCCACATGAGGATACAATGAGAAGACCACCATCTACAATCCAGGAAGCATGCCCTCACCAGAAACTGAATCTGCCAGCACCCCGATCTTGGACTTCCTACTCTCCAGACTATGAGAAATAAATTTCTGTTTTTTAAGCCACCTAGTCAATGGTATTCTGTTATAGCAGCCTGAACTAACCACTGAACTGACCAAGACACTCACTTCTTTTTCTTTTTTCTTTTTTTTCTCACAAAAATTTAATATATGTTTGAGGATTTTCAAAGAGCAAGATTATATATGGTAAAAATTAGGAAAGCAAACAAGCAGAAAATTTGTAGCAGATGAAAGAAAATTAGTACATATGGCAAAATATTCAACCTCACAAATTATTTTAAATGCTGGCTGAAACAGCAATGAAGTACCATTTTATAACTACTAAATCAGAACTTAACAGCCAGTACTAATACTGTGGTTAAACTGACATACTATACTTTGTTAGTAGCAAAAAACACCTACCTACTTCTAATTATCAAATCCTTGTTCTATAAACAGCTTTCTCAGAAACAAGGCTCATATTCTGATCACCATCTAATTTGGTCCTGGGTTTTTCTTTCAGTTGGTTCTGTACCCAGGTGTGGGAAAGAAAAGTACTATTTTTTCTTACCAAATCAAATCTCCCCAGTGCTGCTCATATCCCCTTATCCAAAAAAAAAAAACCTTGGCCTTCAACTTCTTTAAGATCTTTGGAAGCAGGGTCCCACTACTTTTCCCAACATTATTACTCTTGTCTTCACTAGCTTAACCCACACATTCCATGATTTCAATCACCCATCATTATACCCAAAGAGCAAACCCCAATACTGAACGAATGTGTCTGCCTTCTTTATTCCTATACCTAAATTGCTCAGTAATACACAACTCAAAAAGGGCAATCAATGCCTTCTGGCAATGTATTTATGGATCCCAAGTCAGTTCTGTCATTTCATATAATTCAAATCTTTGCTATTCTCCTGCCACACCTCCTCTCCAGCCCCCTAATTCCTCCCATTAGCAGAGGTATCCATTCCACTTCTATTTGTTGAATTAATGAATTAGTATTTCTAGCAGCATAGGCATTCAACAGGCAAATAATAAACAGCTGAAAGAAAAATTCCAAATGAGCAATTCTTTTGTGTACCCAATTATCACTTGTATGATCTTTCATATTTACAACAGTAAACCTAACTTGGGAAAACTGAATATGTTGTTTTTGCCATCTCAAGAACCTCAAGGTAGTGCTAAAAACTAATTGCTAAAGCTAGAAGATGAACAATAAAATTAGGATTATTAAGGATCACAGCACCTACATAATTAACGCATTACTATGTGTGGATACCCCATCACCAGGTCTCATATTAGCTGTCTAACACAGGTAACAGGTCTGGGAGACCAAAATTTTCCCTAAGAGCTACGGTAAGTATGTAAAAAGAAACTAATAACACCACCAAAGAAATGTACACTAAAATTAAAATTGCCTTAAACATTCAATATTCACTATTATATGAAAAAATGCAGTTGAATTAGATCTCATTTTGTAAAAGGCAAAGGGATAAAACTAAGAATAAAAGCAATAACATAATTTACTGCCTTCTAACATTTGTATTAGAAAGCTACATTTCAGAAAATATTCTGTAGTCGGATGCAACAAAATCCCCACAAGGAAGAAAGGAATTCTGGATTAACAAACACATATATTAAACATACCATCTGTCTCTTCCTTCTTCCTCCTTTTGATTCCAGAAGTTTTCCTGGTGTGTTTACAGGCCATACTCTTCCAGACTGATCTGTTCTGACAAGGATCACTTCTTGCTGATCTTCATTCTATGGAAAATTTAGAGATAATCTGAAATTATTCTGAAGAGTGTTGAATGCTTATATTTAATAACAAAAAAAGCATTAAAAAGATTAAAGTTTTCACATAATATTATGGATGTCTTAAGTCTCCTGGATTTTCATTACTTACTGTACTATAAAATGACCATAATTTTTTCAGGAAAAGGGTGGGAAAAATCCCAAAGTTTATTATTTTAAAAAAAGCAATCACAGAAGTAAACTTCAAATTAAGTTTTCATTTAGACAATACTAAAAGATGACAAAGTACCAATAGTCCATCAGGCATTGCATGACAATACCTATCACTTATGCAGCAGATGTCATGTTTAATGGATATTACTTAAATTTAAAGATCCTACTAAAACTTGATTATAAAAAATAAAGCAACTAAATGACAAAACAAACTTGCAAAATTAGTAATTATAATGATACTCCATACAACTTCTGTTCTTCCTATTAACAGCCCTCACTCAAATGCTTTTCACTTCTCTGATTCTTCAGAAGTTATATGCCACACATTTTCAAGCCATAATCTTTATCCTACAAACTTTTAGCCAAATGCACACCTGGCACAGTACAGAATAAGAGTAAAATTTATTCTACAATGAAAATGGAATATTACTGGAAAGGTACTAATAAAGAATCAATAAAAAATAATAGGGAATGAATTCATTAAAAATCAATTTAAACAAGACCAACCAAATTATTCACGTTTCAATTTTCTTCTCAAATCAGGATCAAATACAAAAAAATCAATTTCAATTCCATTTAATAAAGGTTTAGTTCCCCTGTTGAAACAGAGGGAAACAATAAGAAGGTACTTCAAAAAGTTTACAGAAAGATTCATACTATCTTTCCATTCCACTTTTCCACAAACTGTCTGAAGTATGTTCAAACATACCTATAATTAATCTTACATTCTCAATACTAAACAGGTAGTAAAGATTATTTACCACTACTTTTCTTCCTCAATGAATTAATTAACATTAACTAATGAAGTGTCATATTTAAAAGGTTCTCTCTACTCATTCTCTTACTGGATAATAGAGATGGGCAAGACATTACAATCTGGCTTCTAACTTTATCAGGCTGCTAAAGCTGATCTCCCTAAGGAATTTCAAATTACTAAATCTAATAAATACCTATAAATGATCATCTTACTTGATTTGAAGCATTTGATTCTGTTTATTACATTCTCTAGCCTGAAACTCTTCTTATTCCAGTTTTAAACACTCTAATGTCTCCTGGTTCTGCCTTTATCTCTCTGACCCACCCATTCATTCATCAAATATTTTCGAAAGGGCCTATGTTAGTAGCCAAAAGAAATATAGCCCCTGCCCTCAAGAAGCTTATAGCCTAGTGGAGGAATTACTCCTTACATGATTATCAATATAAAGAAAGTCACTTTCACTTTCTCATCCATTTCCAGCTCTCTCTCAAATGCTGATTCCAAAGTTTCTTGGTTTCCAGCCTTCCGTCCTGAAACTTAACTACGCTCATACTGCCAAAAATGTCATTGTGTTAAACATATATATATAATCATACCATTCTTTGCTTAAAAATCTGCAGAGACCACATATTACCTAGGATGGCCCAGAGACCAGTGCAAGCCTGAGAATTACCAGCCATGAAATATTTGTTACTCCTAATCCATGATGAGGTAAGTACAGAAATTCAGTGTTTATAAATTTTACAGCAATAATCTAGAATAATTTTATGTTGGTTCAATCTAAATTTAAAAATGTAAGACTTGTATTTCATATGTCTATTTCATTTTTCTAGAATTCATTTTTATTGTATTTTATAAAACTATTCGTACATGATGGCCTGGGAAGTTTAAAAATATATGTGTGTGTATATATAATCTCCCTAATCTTACACCACAGTCTGAGAAGCACTGCACTAAACTATGTGATAAAGGCCAAACACTTTACCATAGTATACAAGGCAAATTCTCGCCCCAGACTTCTTTTCTAGCTTCTCATAATTTCTGTATTAACTCTACATTTTACTTCTTCCGCATGGAACAATTTATCCCTTGCTCAGCTAGGAACCAGGGATTTAGTCACAGCCAGTGCTCTATACCAAATAATTTTAGGCATATTTATATTGCTAGACCATAATATTTTTAGTAACTACAGTATTTGTCTTATAATTGTCTCTTTACCACATTTCAGAACAAAAACCAAGCTATACACTACTTGGTGGTATCTATAGGACCTGGCATAATGTCCAACAATAGTGGGTAATCAATAAATGCTTAATAAATAGAATTAACAAGCTGGTGCCTCAGACAGACTAATTATACTCCCAAAGCTAACCCACTTTCCCTTTTAGTTGCCTCTCTCCTCCCTTTGTCCACTTTTTGTTCTTTAGGCCTGCCAAAACAAAAGACCCTAAGATGTCTCACTTTGAGTACCCAAGACAGAGTGCATTCCAACCATCTACTTGGCATTAAAACCCAAGATAAAAGTGAGAAATTCATTCTACAAGGAAAATATGCAAAAATATTTTCATCATCCATATAATTTACTAAATTCTCTCCAAAGAAAGCAGAAATACTTCTTGATATAATGAGAGCATTATAAACACATTCTTATTTTCATAAAATGCCAAATGCTCCAGGTTTTTTAATTATCCCCAACAACTACAGTTTGCTCTGTAGGACTTTATATTTTAAAAACATCAAAACTGATTATTTATTATAAACACTTTATATGACTTCTTTAATTAATAAATCTAATAATGTTCTGGAACCATTCACTGACTAAACCAAAATATAGCCCTCTGGCTGACAGAATTATGGATAATTATTTCAAAGGAAGAAAGGAGAAAACAACACACTTTAAATAAAGTTATAAAATCAATTTGCTGACATAGGCAGGGATAAACCTTCCCTATTGCCATCTATAATATTTATGAAATAATAAATAATTTTTCCTATAAAGTGCATATAACTTTTTAGAGAAACAAAGACTTGTATTTACCAGTAAAACATACTTCAGGGTCTAATCACTCTAAATTTCCATTGAACCCAACAGATATTTAACACTTAACTGTCTTTCCCACCTTTCCAGGTCAAAGACCAAGCTGCACACTACTTTCTATCTATAGGACCTAGCACAGCATCAAACAACAGTGGGTACTCAATAAATATTTGATAAATGAAATTAACAAGCAAGTGCCTCAGACAGATTAGTTACACACCTGAGCTGGCCAGTTAGCTTAGTTGGTTAGAGCATGGTGTTGATAACATCAAAGTCAAGGCTCTATCCCTATTCCAGCCAGCTGCTAAAAAAAAAAGTTTTATATATATATGATTTATATGTGTGTGTGTGTGTGTGTGTGTGTGTGTATATACATGTATCACACCATACAAGTGTGTGTGTGTGTGTATACATGTATCACACCATACAATTATATTCCCAAAGCTACACACTTTCCTCTCTATTTTCTTCTTCTACATGCTTTTCTACTTTCTGTTCCTTAGGCCTGCCAATACAAATTACATCTAAGTTTTCTCATTTTGGGTACCCAAGACAGAAATATTGAGAAGCCCAGAAATATTGAGTAAGTTCCCAATTTTCTACCACTTTAATACGGAATATGGGACTTAAGAACCTGCATCATAGTCAACAAACAATGGCCCACAGCCCAAATCTAGCCTGCTATTTGTTTTTGCTCAGCCTATGACCAAGAATGGTTTTTACATTATTAAACGGTTGGAGGGAAATTAAAACAATATTTCATGACAAATTAAAATTATATGCAATTCTAATTTTAGTGTCTACAAATAAAGTTTTATTGGAACACAGCCACGTTCATTCAGTATTGTCTATTGGGTGTTTTCATGATACAAGAGCACTTGAGTAGTTATGACACAGGCTGTATAGCCCACAACGTCTGAAATATTTACTATTCGGTCTCTATAGAAAAAGTCTGCCAGGGCCGGCCCGGTGGCGCACTGGATAGTGCGCCACTTGGGAAGCGCGGCGGCGCTCCCGCCCGAGGGTTCGGATCCCACGTGCGGACCGGTTCCCGCTCACTGGCTGAGTGAGGCGCGGGGGCAACATCGAGGGTTGCAATCCCATTGCCGGTCCCCGGTCCGGTACGGGGGCAACACTGAGGGTTGCGATCCGTTGCCAGACACGGAAAAAGACAAAAGACAAAAGACAAAAAAAAAAAAAAAAAAGGAAAAAGTCTGCCAACCCTTGATCTATATTATTCTCCAGCTGATACAACTAATTCAAAATCATTTTACTGATTCTTTTTACTACCTAAGAACAAGCAAGACAAAAACTTTCAATTGATTGATAGTATTACAGACAGATCCATACTGGTAACAAATACAGCAAGAAAATGGGACTTGGCGCAATTTTATTTTGCTAAAATGTCTATGCTTGACTTCCATTTCAGGCCACAACAGCATAAAATAAAACAAACATAACCTGCCACTACTAAAAAACTAGACAACAGGACAAATATATAAAACAATCATTTTCAGACACTGGACACCAGGCGGTGAAGGAGTGTGATGCTTGAGAGAAGGGAAACAAGTGAGATGAGCCTAGAACTGCCACTGCTTTCTATCAAGAGGCAGTTTATAGGCTGTAGTGCAGGAAGAGGAAATCTAAACAGAGCTCAGCTTCCCTCCTGATTGAACTGGGATATAGTTTAACTAGCTGTTGGAAGAGAAGATCTGGCAAAGAAAATAAAGCAAACAAAAAAAATTGAAGGTAATATTAATGCCAATTAAAACCAAATTTATTTACATAAAAGAAAGGCAATCATACTATTTGGCCTAGCAGTGTTTAGAAATATAAAAGTAAAGCCTGAAGTAACAGCTAAGAACTAAAAGATGCTAGAAAGGTCTAGAAAGGGCTCAAAAATTATTATTATTGGAGGGTAGGCCTTTTAGCACTACTTGTATGTAACACTGATTAAAAAGAAAAGGAAAAAAGCATGCATTGCTTTGATTCAAAGCTGGTATTAAAAAGTAAATGTTTAGGGCTGGCCCATGGCTCACTTGGGAGAGTGTGGTGCTGTTAACACCATGGGTTCGAATCCCTATGTAGGGATGGCTGGTTAGCTCACTCGGAAACTGACAACACTAAGTCAAGGGTTGAGATCCCCTTACTGATCATCTTTTTTTAAAAAAGTAAATGCTTGAAAGCCCTTTCTAGCATTTTTAGAAATAAAGCAAAACTCTTCCACTAGAGCAGATTTTCATACTAGTGGTCCATGAACTTCTAGAGGTTCAAGATAGTATTTCACAATTCTGTCATCACTGAAGGCCATATAGCATCTGTTTCAACTTTTATTTTTCAAACTTTCAGTAAATAAGCAGTTATTATATTCTTAGTGTTTTCACAACTTTTTTTTTTTTCTTTTTGTCTTTTTTACTGACCGGTAATGGGATCGCAACCCTCGGTGTCGCGCCCGTACCGGGGACCGGCAATGGGATCGCAACCCTCGGTGTTGCGCCCGCACCACGCTCAGCCAGTGAGCGGGAACCGGTCTCCACATGGGATCCGAACCCATGGCGGGAGCGCCGCCGTGCTCCCAAGTGGCGCACCCTCCAGTGCGCCACCGGGCCGGCCCATTCACAACTTTTGAACAATCTCCTCTGTATCTCTAGTTACAACCATAGTCATATTACAAGAGGGCAGTTTTTCACTACACACATGTACCTGGCCAAGGGAATGAGTTGACTGAACACCAAGCCACATTCCAATCACTGAGATTTGTGTCCTAGCGCAAGGCTATTTTTTAATTTGTACAAAGGTATTCCCAGAACTGCATCTACGCAAAGAAAGCATCTTTTTCTGACCCCAGGAAGGCACCATGGGAGCTGAAGGTAGCACTAGTATATGTCCCCCTTTTCTAATTCTTAATGCTGTTTATTTGTCTTCCCTCTTTTTTTTCCCTTGATCAGCTTTCCTAGAGGCCTATTTTATTAGTTTTTTCAAAGAATAAACTCGAGTTTCTGATCATTTCTATTTATTTTTGGTTTTCTATTTCAGTAATTTCAACTTTTATCTATCCTTCATATTTTCCATCTGTTCTTGAATACATTTTCCTTCATCTCTTCTGTATTGAGTTATTGGCTAATGCAATAGGCATTATTCTATTTGGTTATTAATTATTATTAAACTATTAATTTTATTATTAATCATTATATCAATTATTGTATATTAATAATAATTACTCATTATAACTTAATTTTATATTTAATTCAAAGAATCATACATGGACTAAGTATTTCTGAGCAGACAGGAACATAACAAACACTATAAGTTTTTTCTATGACTCACTGTGATATTATTTCAAGCGTTTTTTCCTTTACTTTTTTTTTTCAGTGTTCAGTTTCATTCAACTAATCTTATTTTCTCTTCCTCATAAATCTTTTGTTAGCAACCGTCTACTACAATTATTCCAGTCAAAACCTCTTTGGTACCTACATACTTATTATGCACTATGAAACTGGAAACTGCATTTTTAGTTTTCCTAAAAGCACATTAAATTTGACTTCTAAATATCTTTGACAATTTGTTATGTATTCTACAATACAGTTAAAGTAGTTTTTAAACAAATACAAGGATAAAAATTTACTTTGAAGTTGATTTGTTTCCCTTAAAATGCTTTCCCTTTAAACTACACATACACAATATAAATATGTGACATCATCTTTCCACCCTCTCCCACAAAAAGAAAATCAGGAAAGAGAACATGTAAAACTCAAACCCTTCAAGAGAACACATAAGTCTCAAATGCTACTAAGTAGTAAAAGGACTCACTATTTTTCATATGGAGTAACATTTCATTTTCCCCTTAAATTTAATTATATGGCCAAAAAAAAGAATGAAATGGTATGGCAGAAAAAAGAATGAAATGCTGATAGTAGACTTGGAAAACAAACTAATAAGCATGTGGACGAATAGAAGCAAACCAGTGGAGGAGAGAGACTGTGGCTGAGTTATTCTTCCTTTTCTTTTCTTTTTTTTTTTTCCTTTTTTTTTTTGTCTTTTTTCGTGTCCGGCAACGGACCGCAATCCTCAGTGTCGAGCCCGTACCGGACCGGGACCGGCAACGGGATCGCAACCCTCGGTGCTGTGCCCGCCCCTCGCTCAGCCAGTGAGCAGGAACCGGTCTGTATGTGGGATCTGAACCCTCGGCGGGAGTGCTGCCCCGCTCCCAAGCGGCGCACTGTAGCAGTGCGCCACCGGGCCGGCCCAATTCTTCCTTTTCTAAAGAAACCAATTAGTATGGCTTTAGTGTCTGTTGGAGAACCCTGTTCAAAATTTGAGGCAGTTCACAAAATAATTCATCCCAAAATATGACTAATAAATATACCATCACAACTACCCCAAATAATTGCTCTACAAGTTTCTCTAAATTATTACAATTGAGAGAATACTCTTCATAAAACAATAAAAAACTTTTTTTTTTTTGACCAGTAAGGGGATCGCAACCCTCGGCATGGTGTTGTCCACACCACGCTCAGCCAGTGAGTGCACCGGCCATCCCTATATAGGATCCGAACCTGTGGCCTCGGTGCTACAGGCGCCAGCGCTGCACTCTCCTGAGTGAGACACGAGGCCAACCCATAAAAAACTTTTTTTTAACTGCCCCAGGAAGCATTAAGAATTAAATATGGCCTACAGTCAAATGAGCAGGTAATTCCTATTCAATGTCTGATGCCTATGGGTCAACACTCCCACCTAGGATGATACTTCACCGCCATGCTAAAGATCATTCATATGGCATACAAATAAATCTTATAGACAACAGTCATAAAAAGAATAGCTTTTGCTGTGGCAAAGTTACAAAAATGGTGATAAGATCCAAAAATAATGGCTATAGCCTCAGAACATTCTCTGGATGCCCAGAATGCACCAGGCCCTCTTCACTACCTCCGTATTTCTACACTTTTCCTTTGAAGGACCATCAGAGCTATAATAATATATTTGTATAATTAGTTTTATTTATATGTTCTCTTTCCAGAGAGAATGTTTTCCAAAGGAATATACAATGTCTGAGTTAAGATCTAAAGGGGGAATAGAAGGCAACTAAGGGAAGAATGGGGAAGAAGAATATCTAGGCAAAGGAAAGACTGTGCAAAGGCACTGAGGCAGGAGAGAAAGCCGTTACTTCAGAGGTAAAGACAAGAGATGATGGCCATCTTAGACAGTGTGGTAGATACAAAAAACAAATAGATTTAAGAAATATTTAGCAGGTAAAATTGACACTTTTATGATGAATTTTATGTGAGGCATGAGAACAGAGAACAGATAAAATATTCCATGCGTTACTATGAGTTTGCATTTTATATCATCTATGAAACTGTTTTTGTTTTAATTCAATTAGCTTAAAATGTTTGCTCCTATGGTAATAGTCTATTTAAAGAAATAAGCCCTCTAGTAATGCATACGATATTATTTCTAACTGTACAACACAGAAAAGAGGGATACATCAGGGAGGATTTAAAAACGAATTGATCTGTATGAAAAACAGTTACATCTATTGATCTATTTTGTTTAGCTGGGGAAGAAACTAGCTTAATGACTAAAAGAAAATAGCATTTTTATGTATTACTCTGTCAGAAAAGGCTATACCTCAAGAAAAGAGTGCCTATAGTAACATGACGAGATAAATAGCGGAAAAAATACAAAGCTACAATAATGTTATTTTAGATTTAAAATATTTAATTTAGAAAATTGAGAATGCAAGTGCCTTCTACAGAGAAGGAACTGACAAGTATTTGCTGAATAAATATCAAACCCCACCACTTAAAAATTAAAGGCAAATCACAAACACAGTAATTTTATCTTGTAATTTTTTCTTTCTGTTTCTGGGGATCAACTACAGGGACTGGGATACTGAAACATAAAAAAACAGTTTAGGGGTTCACATATTCTGGGAATCACAGCAATGGCAGTATACTGAACTTATAATGTACCCAAGAATCAGATCCAAAAGACAGTGTTAAAGCAGTAAGCAAGTATGATCAAACTACTATTAAAAATATTTTAAATCACCAGTTAAGTGTCTGATTTTATATAAAAGATGAGGAGTTTATCTGTTTCTTTAATTATTTATTAATATTTCTCTATGGCCCCTGAAGGCCCTTAGTTAATTCCTCAATTCCATTCAAAACAATGTCCATATACCCTCTCTACATAGCTGCCTAGGGACCACAGTAATGCATTTCTCTTCTTTATTGGCAGTGTGAACAAAACATTAAAGCCACTGCACCATTATGCAATGATTAATTCACTGTTTACTGCAAATGGTGAGCTGAATTTCCTGCACAATTTAAAAAGAAAAAAAGAAAATGTAGAGCTGAATTCCCTAAGATTAAATGTGTCCATGACGGTGATTCCATTGAAGGATTATTAACAGGTAGAAGTTATAGAAGGGCATACTAGGATCTAATATATTAAAGAATTGTAATTAGATTTTTGCTGATATAAAACTGGCAGTCTCCAAAACTCTGTGGACTTCATCACTCAGTGTCCAAGCACAAGTTAGATGGAGATGCTCTATAGTTGGGTTACTGTTTAAACAGGAAGCTACGCTTGTGGGAAGGCCATACTAGATCATTTCAAAGATCACAGATCATTTTTAGGACTTACAAAGAAGGAAATAAATCAAAGACATTCATACAACAAATATTTCAATATTTCTTGGTTGTCTACAATGTGCCAAGCATGTCCTAGGCATTAGCTATGAACCGAAAGAATAACCCTTGTCCTAAGTACTAAATAGTTCATCCTTGTAAAGGGGAAGAGAAATAAGCAAACCAATAATTACAGTGTTGATGGTTTTTCACTGAAGCCAAAATGATATCCATAGATCTTTGAATCAAGTTATTCTCATAACTTAACATTTCCAGCAAACAAGCTAAGCAATGAAAGAATTCCTCCCTGTTCAACTGTCCTATGAATGGGGTTTTCTTTTCTCTGAAAGCAAAGTTTCTATCAAAAGTATCACAGGATTTTCCTCCAGTATGTTATCAAATTTAGGTAAGTCAAGGCCCTGGCCTTAATGAAATAAATTACTTTACTTTTATGGCAGTAGAGAATTCTTTCAGAACTGTTGGCAGAGGTTTGCTTTACATATATACCTAGTAAAGCAAGTGTCCAATCTCTGCAGAGAAGATGAAATTATACGTCATTTTGGTCAAAGTATCCTTAGAATAAAAACCTTTCTATTTGAAGCTTCAAAGGACTATACAGTTTCCAAAAGAGGCTAAAAAACAGAAATTTTACTTTGTATACTACTTTGAATTTTAATTTGAATACTACTACTGAGCTATGAGGTCTACTGCTCAAAGCTAAGAGAAGCTAGAAATAATAAAGACATTAATAATATAAGAGTTGTGTGCTCAAGGAGTGACATATAGCCTGTCAATTACTCTATGATATCCTTAAGATAGTAAAAGAAATGTTATTCAAAGAATATTTCTGCTTCAATTTTTTCCTTCTGTTTCAAGCCAAAAACCAGTTCAACCATTTCCAGAGCACATAGATTCATCCCAAGTATCTATGTGCAGACCAGGCTTCTCCCAACTCCCAACTATCAAAGTGCCTACTTGATATCTCCACTTGTTTCACATCTAAAAGGCATTCAAGCTCAATATATCCTAATAGAACTTCTAATCTTTGCCCTAAAACCTACTCTTCCTCTTTCTTCCACAACTCAAATAATGGCAGTTTATTCTTCCAGTGGCTCAAGCTAAAAACCCTGGAGTCCTCTTTGTCTCCTGTCTTTTTCTTATTACCCACCTACTCCCCATCTATAAAAATCCTGTCAGTTCTCCTTTCAAAATACATATAGAAAATATTTATATATATGCAAAATGTAATCACTTCTAACCATCTTCTTAGCTGCTATCTTGGCCAAAGCCACCATCATTTCTTATCTGCATTATTGCAAAAGCCTACCTAGACTCTACTTTTTGCCCTTAGTCTCCTTCAATTTATTCTTCTTCTTTTTTTTTTTTGGCAGCTGGACAGTACAGGGATCCGAACCTGTGGCCTTGGTCTTACCAGCACCACTCTCCCAAGTGATCTAACTGGCCATCCTCAATCTATTCTTAACACAGAAGCCAGGATGGTCCTTTCAAAATATATTCACTACTCTAAACCATTCAATAGCTTCTCATCTCAGTCAGAATAAAAGCCCACTTTGACTCCATCCCCAGCCCGGCCAAGTGCACGCAGACCAGAGAGGCACCCCACTGGAGAGGCCCAAGATCTGCAGAGACCACACACCCTGGGTGACAGCACGCGACCAAACAGGTAGGCCTCGCCTCTGCCAGACTCCATCCCCAGCCCGGCCAAGTGTGCACTGACCAGAGAGGTGCCCTACCGGAGAGGCCCGAGATCTGCAGAGATCACATGCCCCATGGTGACAGCACGCAACAGAGCAGGTAGGCCTCACTGCCGGACTCTATCCCTAGCCCGGCTAAGTGCATGCTGACCAGAGAGGCGTCTCCCCGGAGAGGCCAAAGACCCGAGGCGACCACGTGCCCAAGGCGCCGGTGGGCAACCAAGCAGACACTGAGGCAGCTGTGCCAAACTGGCAGCCACAGCAGCATCCTAGCCAGACAATAGTGTTGAACCAGTAGACCATGAAATTCCTTGCCATAATGACTAAACATCAAAGGAAAGATACCAGAAATATGAAAAATCAAGAAAGTACACCACCAAAGGGTAATAACTCTCAAGCTCTAGATCCTAAAGAACAAGAAGCCCTTGAAATGTCTGACAAGGAATTTTGAGTGATAATTCTAAGGAAACTAAATGAGATACAAGAAAACTCAGCTAGATGACATGATGAAACAAGGAAAAGTATACAGGACCTGAAAGAAGAAATGTACAAGGAAATCAATGCCCTGAAAAAGAATGTTGCAGAGCTTGCTGAGCTGAAGAATTCATTCGACCAAATAAAAAACACAACAGGGAGTTTAACCAGAAGGCTTGCAGAAGCAGAAGAGAAAACTTCTGACCTTGAAGATGAGCTGTTTGAAATAGCACAGGTAGACCAAAAAAAAAAAAAAAAAGAAAAGAAAAAGAAAAAAGAAATATAAACATTGAAGAAAATCTAAGAAAGATATCAGGCAACCTTAAGTGCTCAAATACCCACGTCATGGGTATTCCAGAAGGGGAGGAAAAAGGAGATTGCATTGAAAACATATTTAACAAAATAGTGGCAGAAAACTTCCCAGGTATAGGAAAAGGCACCTATCTTCAGATTCAGGAAGCTCAAAGATCCCCAACTGTATTCAATCCAAAAGGTCTTCTCCAAGACATGTTATAGTCAAATTGGAAAAACTCAAAGACAAAGAGAGAATCTTAAAATCTCCAAGAGAGAAGCATCAAATCATCTACAATGGAGCCCCCATCAGATTAATATCAGACTTTTCATCACCAACCTTAAAAGCCAGAAAGGAATGGGATGATATATTCAAAATACTAAAAGACAGAGATTGCCAGCCAAGAATACTCTACCCTGCAAGGCTATCCTTCCGAAATGAAGAGCAAATAGTATATTTCTCAGACAAACAAAAACTGTGGGAGTTCACTAAAACACAACCACCCTTACAAGAAATTCTCAAGAGAGTACTGGGTTTGGTACCTAAAAAATAACTACCACTGCCATAAAAATTCAAGAAAAATAAAAACCCACTAGTAAAATAAAAATGCCAACAATGAAGAGAAAAAAAGAAAGTTTATCTACAACCCAAGGAATTAACAAATACAGAAGACAAACAGTAAATCAGAAAGAAAGGAACAAAAGACACTTAAGACATCCAAACAAAAACCAATAAAATGCTAGGAGTGAATCAACACTTTTCAGTAACAACTCTTAATGTAAAAGGATTAAATTCCCCAATCAAAAGACACAGACTGGCTGACTGGGTTGACAAGGAGGACCCAACTAGATGCTGCCTTCAAGAGACCCAACTCACCTGTAAAGACTCACATAGACCAAGAGTAAAAGGATGGAAAAAGATTTACCATGCAAACTGAAATGAAAAACAAGCTGGAGTAGTTATTCTTATATCTGATAATATAGACTTTAAACTAAAAACCATAAAAGGAGATAATGAGGGCCACTACATAATGATAAAAGGATGGACCAATCAAGAAGACATAACAATCATAAATATATACACACCCAATGTCAGAGCAGCCAGATTTATAAAGCAAACTCTATTAGACCTAAAGAAAGAAACAGACACTAAAACCATCATAGCAGGGGACCTGAACACCCCACTCTCAATATTGGACAGATCATCTAGGCAAAGAATCAGCAGAGAAACACAAAATCTAAACAACACTCTAGACCAATTGGACTTGGCACATATCTACAGAACATTCCATCCAACAACCTCAGAATATTCATTCTTCTCATCAGCACATGGATCATTCTCCAGGATAGATCACATGTTAGGTCACAAATCAAGTCTCAACAAATTCAAAAAAATTGGAATTATCACACATATTTTTTCAGGCCACAATGGATTAAAATTAGAAATCAATAACAAATGAAATTCTGGAAACTATACAAACACATGGAAATTAAATAGCATTCTACTTAATGACATACAGGTCCAAGAAGAAATCAAACAGGAAATCATACAATTTATTGAAACTAATGAAAACAATGATACATCATACCAAAACCTGTGGGATACTGCAAAAGCAGTACTAAGGGAAAAATTTATCGCATAAAATGCTTATTTCAGAGAATGGAAAGATGGCAAGTGAACAACCTAATACTTCACCTTAAAGAACTAGAAAAACAAGAACAATCCAAACCCAAAGTTAGCAGATGGAAAGAAATCATTAAGATCAGAGCAGAACTTAATGAAATTGAAACCCCAAAAACTATACAAAAGATCAATGAATCAAAAAGTTGTTTATTTGAAAAGATGAGTAAAACTGACAAGCAATTAGCACGGCTGACTAAATAAAGAAGAGAGAAGACTCAAATAACGAAAATTAGAAATGAAAAAGGTGATACTACAACTGACACCTCTGAGATACAAGGAATCACTAGAGACTACTATAAACAACTATATGCCAACAAATTTGAAAATCTGGAGGAAATGGATAAATTTCTGGACATACACAAACTACCAAAACTGAGCCAAGCCCATGCAGAAAATGAACATACCAATAACAATAAAAGAGATTGAAGCAGTTATCAGAAGGCTCCCATCCAAATGCAAAAAAAAAAAAAAAAATACACGCACCTTATACCTTTTATGAGAATTAACTAAAAATGGATCATAGTTCTAAATATAAAATATAAAATATAAAATATAAAACTGTAAAACTCCTGGAAGATAACATAGAAGAAAGTCTAAGTGACTTTGGGTTTGGTGATAATTTTTAGCTACACCAAAAGTATAATCTATAAGAGAAAAAATTGATAAATTGTATTTCATTAAAATTTAAAACTTCTACTCTGTCAAAGACACCTTTAAGACAATGAAAAGACAAGCTGCAAACTGGGAGAAAATATTTACAATACACTTATCTGATAAAGGACATGTATCCAAAATATACAAAGAACTTTCAAAACAGTAAGAAAACAAACAACATGGGCAAAAGATCTGAACAGATAACCTCACCAAAGAAGATATAAAGATGGCAAATAAGCATATGAAAAGATGCTCAACATCATGTCATTATGGAATTTTAATTAAATTGTATTAGAATGGCTAAAATCCAAAAACACTGATGATACCAAATGCTGGTGAGGATGTGAAGCAACAGGACTTTTATTCATTGCTGGTGGTAATACAAAATGGTACAGCCATTTTGGAAGACAGTTTGGCAATTTCTTATTAAGCTAAACATAGTCTTACTGTACTATCCAGCAATTGCATTCTTTGGTATTTACCCAAATGGGTGCAAAACTTATGTCCACACAAAAACCTGCACACAGATGTTCACAGCAGCCTTATTCATAATTCCCAAAACTTGGAAGCAACCATGATGTCCTTAAATGAATAAACAAACTGTAATATACCCAATATAAAGGAACATTATTCAGCAATAACAAGAAATGAGCTATCAGCCATGAAAAGACATGGAGGAGGAGGGAGACCCAGTGGGAAGGGGGGACAGGGTGGGAGAGGGCTCGTGGCCAAGAGTTCCCTTGGGGTGGGCTTCCTCATCCTCAAAGGGTGGTTGGACTGCATCCGCTCCAGCCTTCTTACCCCTCGAATTTCTCAATTCCATTCTTTCTCCCTCCCAGCTGCCCGCTGGCTCGGCCTGCCCCCCGCCTCCACCCGGTGGCATCTTCTGCCAGCAGCTACACGTGCTGAGCATGGCTCGGAGGCCTGCGCAGCAGGAGGCTGCCCCTGTCGCCCTGCGTGCGGCTGGAAGAGCGCAGCCTCCAGCGCGGGGACTTCTCGCTGTGGCTGCGCCCAGCTCAGCGCACCGACGCCAGCAAGTACCACGCCTCAGTGTGCCTCTGCAACCACGCCCTTGCCTGCCACCTCTGTCTGCACGTGGGCCAGGCCTCCAGTAGGTGGGGGCACAATGAGGGGAGAGGGGCTGGGAGGAGGGCCCCCCATACCCCACCCCGCTGCCCCTTGAGCAGGAAGGGCTGGGGCACAGGGGCGCTCCAGACCTGCCTGAGAGCCCCCAGAAGGATAGAGGAAGGGGCTGGGGAGTCCAATTGCAGAGTGGGAGGTGCCCCCACAGAACACGTGTGTGTGGGGGGAGGGCCGTATGGAGAGATTGTATCACCCCTCGAGCTCCCCTTCCCCCATCCACAGCAGGGAATGCCCTGGTGGTGGGGACACACGTCTTCTGGGGGGAACGGGGAAGAGTGTGGGGCTGGAGTGATTAATTTCAGACTTGGGTAGCTCAGGGGGTGGGCTTCGTGGGGATCCTCAGGCAAGGCCTGGTGAATGGGAAAGGTAGACAACACCAAGTAAACTCGAGGCAGTTTACTTGGTAAACTGTGGCCAATAAAAGCAGCACCATATAGGTGCTGCTTAATAATGTAGGCAGATGGTGGGTACAAGCAGGTCACATGGCGAGAGAGGAAGCAAGAGAGAGAAGCAAGAGGTGCCAGGGTCCTATAAACAATAGGCTCTCACGGGGAACTAATAGAGCAAGAACTCACTCATTACTTCCCCCTCCCCCAGAGAGAGCATTAATCCATTCATAAGGGATCCACCCCCATTACTCAATCAGTTTCCAACACTGCCACATTGGGAATCAAATTTCCACAAGTTTTGGAGGGGACAATGTTGATTTGCCTCCCGCGGATTTGTCACCCCTTTTCCCCTGGGTGACAGAGCCATCAAAGATGACTCAAAGCCCATCTCTTTTGAGCAGTGAGACACCCCAGAAAGGGGTTAATCTCCCAGGACCCTCAAGAGAGAGGCATTCCTTCTATTTGGGAAATTAACCCCAAATTGGGGTTCTTTTCCTGCATTTATTCTTCAGACCAGGAAGTTACAGGAGGAGAACTTAGGTGGGGTTTTTGCTAAGTACAGTTTAACAAGTTTAGCAATAGAAGCTAACATGCAATTAAGTCAATCCACTAACAAAAGCTTGATTTTAGCAAACATTCTCTTCTTACAGCAATTTCCCAGTATCTTCATATATCAATCAGTAACTTGTCTGTCTTTGAACCAGCATCCTTGCTGTGTTACAACTGCTTATCTTACAACAGAGACTAAGCCTGGAGAAAATTTCCTGGTTTTTGTAAGGTCAATATTTGAAACTGCAAGGCTTTGGAAAACCAGGCCCTGTGAAGTACATTTGCTTTATACATACTCTACAGGACAACACATCCAAACTCCATCACTGGGGCTGGGGGATCTGCCTCCAAGAAGGTTCATGTAAGTGGCTGCTGCCCAGACGCCTCAGTCCTCCCCATGCAGGCTTCCTCATAGGGTCTCTCACAACACGGCAACTGGCTTCCCCCAGAGGGACAGAGTGAACAAGAAGAAAGCAACCATTTCTGTATAACCTAATCTTAGCAGCAACATACCATCATTTCTGCCCTTATTCTACTGGTCACACAGATGAACTGTGGGACAATGTGTGGGGGAGGGACAACATAAGGCTGTGAATTGAGGGAGGCAGGAGTGACTGGGGTCATCCTGCAGCCTCTCACAGGGGCAACTGTGCCTGAAAGAGACAGGCCAAGAGAGGGAAGGAGCACTCTGAGCATCCCCACCCCCAGCCCTACCACAGACTCAACAGCCTCTTCCACTGTCTGCTATCCAGAAGCTCTGGAGGCCAAAGGAGGCCCAGAGCCTTGGCAAGTCAAGAGTGTCAGACAAGAGGCCATGCTATGCGCATTCAGACACGGGGTCACAACTGCCAGGGCTTCTTTTCCCCTGACCTGGTCTTCTCAGCTCCACAAGGCAGGACAGGGGCCTGGGCAGGCCCAGAAAGATCCCTGCCCCACCTCCCCATCAGGCAGGAAGTTTAGGTGTCCCTGCTCAGACCCACCCCAAGAGGAGTTCTCCCTTTGAAGGTTGGGGTGGGGACGGGTTCTATCTGCTACACTCTGTGGTTGACAGTTTCTCCAAGGGGCTGCAGGTGTCGGCCGGCTGAGCCCATGCTGGGCTCTGAAATGTGCCCATGGGGTGGGGGAAGCCCAGGAGCCACCCACTCAGAGTTACAGAAAGTGGTCGTGGAGCTACAGGGGATGGGGTGGAGGTGGGGTCAGCCCTCTATGACTGCTTCCCAGAGAACAGCCCCTGCGACTCCTCCCCACTGCCCACCTCCAAGCCCTGGATAGGGGCTTTGGCAAACATCAAGTGTCCCATAAACTAGATGAAAATCCAAGTCTGATCCATAAGAGTCCTGCTCAAAGTCCTTCAAATGGCTCTGCACCAAGTCTGCTACCCCCTCCACATGATCCAGCCCTCACCGACCTCACCGCCCCCCCCCCCCCCCCCC
>NW_007728397.1:188708-204326 GCF_000696425.1 Galeopterus variegatus
CCCCCCCCACCACCACCACCTGCAGTGTCCCAGATTCATCATCTCTGCCTTCCACACATGCAGGTTGCTCCTCCATTTCCAGGCACACCATCTGTAGGAAACCATCCCTGACACTTCAGGACAGACCCACCCACAGCAGGCCTTGCCCCCACTCAGTGGACAGGATCCCACACCAGGCTAGGCAGCTCTGTCTGGCTTCCTCACTAGCTATTTGAGGGCAAAGCCCATAGGTCTACACACATACGTGTACACACACAGGTCCTCACATATGGTGAACAGTCAGCAAATACCAAATCTGTGAATAAAAGATTTAGGACAGAGAACTGAAGCAAATACAGCATCAGGAGAGTGAGTCCTTGGACTATATCTGGCCTGTTTTCTTAACTCTGCCAAAGAGGCAACAGCCAGCTTTCTTTACTTGACTGCTAATGTTTGTAAAAAAAAGATCCAGAAGCTCAAGGATATTGTTACAGAAAAAAGTACTTTTTGGAACGAGCCTTTATTTCAGAAAAGGAATTAATTTATGTAGTGTCAGCATAAAACAATCTACACTGATGGTAAACTGATTATGGTGTAGTGATAAGACTTCTCACCTCATTTATAATATAAATCTTAATTCCTGCATCATCAAGCACACCAAAATAGGCAGAAAAAGAGTCTCAGAAAGAAAGAGAAAAGGGGAAAATACTTGGAGAAATAATAGCTGAAAGCTTACCAAATTTGACTTAAAACAGCAATCTATAAAGTCAGTGTTTACCCTTAGTAAAATGAAAACAAATATATCTACTCCCAGAAACATCATGAACTGTGAAAAGACAAGAGAATCTTGGAAGAAGCAAGAGAAAAATTCTCTTCTTGTACAAAGGACCACAATAACATTAACCACTGACTTCTGATCAGAAACAGTTGGGGTAAGGCAGTGAGATGGCATATCCAAAGCTTAAAGAAAAAAAAGTCAACCAAGGATTCCGTGTGCAGAACATCTACCCTTTAAAATGAAGGAAAAATAAATTCCCAAATATACAAATACTAAAATAGGGGCTGCTGGCAGTCCTACCTTACAAGAAGTACTAAAAGAAGTCCTTGGAACTAAAAGCAATGCTTGTTTCTTACATTTGAAAGTACTGGATTGATTTCTCAAAGGTGTGTGTGTGTGTGTGTGTGTGTGTGTGTGTGTGTGTGTGTGTGTGTGTGTAGAAAATGTGTGTGTGTGTGTGTGTGTGTGGTGTGTGTGGTGTGTGTGTGTGTGTGTGTGTAGAAAATGTCCCCAAATTTCTTGTGCAGTTTAACTTTCACTTATTTTAGAAGCAAAAATACTAGAAATGTATAAAAATAGCATTTGAAGCTTTCAATATTTTAATTTTTTATACTTATGTAGCCTTCTGAACTTTGTGTAATTTTAAAGTATTTTTAAGTCCCTCTAGCTCAAGACAGTAAAGATTAATTGAAACAAAAAAATTATAAAAATCTTACTCAAAAAAGCTAAAGTATGGAAGAAATTTAACTCCTATATCTGAGTTGGTGCAAGGCAAGAACATACTACATAAAAGAATGTTGTTGCAGACAGAGGAGATCCTGTCTCCTGGGAGAAATAATAATAATCCCTGGGAAATAAAAATTACAGGGACAACTCCACATTTTCAAAAACTATGAAATGGATGTACCACAAGCGGGGATCTCTGAGGAAGCTGGTAATATCTGGGTTCCAGGGGGAAAGAACAGAAAGTTGGCTAAGCTTTATCTGTGACAGGTTGGGCAGTTGGAATTGGAAGGAGGGATCAAGAAGGCCTAGAAGAATGTACAGACCTGCTGGGCTGGTGGGGGGGGAGGGGCTGTGGTTCAGCCTCTTTCTCTTTTTGCCCCTCCCCCGCCCCAGGAGCCCTTTGTGATGAGGCCACAGCTCTGTGATGCAGACCTGGGCTCTAGCAGCAAAGGCAACTCCCAGAGCTCAGTTGCCTGAGAGCAGCATTGCGATTCAGACGATGGAGAATCTTCTCTTATGTTTGAAAAGCATCAGAGTCACATGGCTGAGCCCCAGCTCCACTTCCTGGGAGGTGGACATCACCCTTGCCATCCTTGGTGGGCTGGGGCGCTTCCTCCTCTTACCCCACTTTATCCAGAAGAATGAATCCTTACCTGAACCGAGGAAACATGGGGAAGGTAAGCAAACCTCTGTTCAGACCCAACAGACAGTGATTCTCTCTTTTCTTCCTATTACTGTCTCCACTCTTCTAAATCAACTAGAGAGATGCCTGAGATGGAAAATCTCAGGAAAGATTAGAACAGCATCCTTCTAGGGACAGACAGGGCAGGCTAGGGGTGAGAGTGGGCACGAGGATTTCTATCCAAAGCTCTCAGACCAGCTGTGCTGCTCAGCTGGAGGGGCCAAGGCAAGGTCAGACACTGAGACTCAACTCTGTGGCCTAGAATGGAATTGCTGAAAGCTGAGATCTCCATGGGAGGACAGGCCCTGAGCTCATCAGTTCCTTCCTGTGGCAGGTGCCTCGGGCCAAGTCCTGTCTCTGTGTTGGGCTCTTATGAGGGCCTTCCTGGGCCCCTGAGAGCTCCGATCAGAGGCTAGAAGTGACTTTGGCCTTGGAAGGCTGAATCCTACCTGACAGCTCAGATGCAGGCCTAGCCTGTGGGTTTCCAGAGGAACTGAGGACATCTGCAGTGGAGCTCACATAAAAAATTCCTGTTTCTGTTTTTCACAGAAGGAAAACAAGAATTATTTTTATCCACGTTAAAAATGAGTAAAAGGCAAGAAAAGAGCACAGGGCTCCATCAGCTAACTGTAGAAAATCGTGTTGTTCGCGAACGCTGTGTGTCCACAACTTGTCTAGGGGGAGGAGAGTGAGACTCGGGTCCCAGCCCTCATTCTTTCTTATCTCTCAGCATCAGGTGGAGACAAGGAGGAGCAGGAAGAGTGATGCTTGGCCAGGGAAGGCTCTGCCCTTCTGCCAGAACCCCGGAGGTACCTTGACCTTGCATGTCCCTGAGCAATGAGGGCCATGTCTATGAGGATGTCCTTACAGAGGCCTGAAAGGAAGGGTCCTGGGAAGGGGACCAGAATCTGGGGTCCTTCTCAGTTTCCGTGCTGGGAATGAAGCCACAGCAGGCCAGGGAAGGGGTGTTGCCCAGCAGGGCTGGCAGGGGGAAAAGTGGACCAACACTGCCTGCATCTTAAGGTGGGATCTCTGGTCCAAATGTGGACATGTTGTTTAACATTGCTAAACCTGATTCCTCTTTGAGATGACACCACCCTTCCTCCCCCAGAGGGCAGTTGTAAGGACCATGGGGTGATGGACATGGAAGCACTTTGTAAATGACAAAGCACTGCCCATAACCTTGCCTTGCTTTCACTGTCGGGGATCTCATGGTCTTGGACACAGATGCGAGGGCTTCATGGTCTAATTTCCCATGGTCTCCCTTAAAGGACATTCCACTAAGCCTCCTGTAAGATCCCCAGACCCCTCACTCCACCATAACTAAGTCTCCTGATTTCAGACTGTAGAGACGGCCTGGAGGAACTGAAGTTGGCATGGGGCCTGATCTCACATCGAAAAAGGTGAGGAACTTTCCCCTTCTCTCCCATGACCTCCTTCCTACCAGGGCCTATGATATGACCTCTGGGCCTGGGGTGGACCTGGGAGGGAGGACCAAGGAAGGGGACTGGATGTGATTACAGTCCTGGGCAGAGGTTGCAGGAGCTGTGTAAAGTCAGTGCATGGGCAGTGGAGGGGCCGTGGGTGCAGGTGCCACTCCTGACCCATCTGCTCCTGGCTGCAGCATGTGTCTCCTGTAGCCTCCTGGCGGAGATCCCCGACCCTCCGGGTGAGGTGTGCAAACCAGCATCTGCCAGAATCCCCAGCCGCATGGGGAGGATGGGGAAGATGCTAGTCCCATCACCACGTGCCAACAGGCTGCCCCAGCTCCTCTGGGTGAGTGTCCTCTGCCTGTGGCCTCCACCCTGTCACTAGGCCCAATAAACTCCATGGTTTCTTTTGGCTCCCATTCACCCCTGGGTGCCTCTCAACCACCAGAGCCTTTGCTCCCACAAGACCTCTCTCTCCAGCCACTCACACCCATTCCTCCCCTATCACAACCCCTGAACCCTGTGGCCTCCCATCTGCCTCCAGCAGTCTCCAGCCTGGCTATTTCTCAGTGTCACTCAGTGGCACTCCTGCTGAGCTCCATCCCACAGAGCTTGTGTCCACACAATAGCAGCTGGTTGACAACTCCTGTCCCAGCTATTTGAGCCTTGGTTGCCTGAGCTGTCCAATCTCAGCCCTCTCCTGGTGGCAAGAGGCTGCCAAAGCCTTGTTCTTATCCACCTTGTCATACAGCCAATCCCAGCAAGAATGTCTTTCCTTCCACCTACCAGAGCCCTTGTTCCTGGGAGACCTCGCACATGGACAGAAGGAGGCTGGTGGCCCCACATTGGACAACTATGTCCAAGAGCTGCTGGTCATACTAATTGCCAGGACAGAATAACTGAACTTTTGGAAAGAAGAAGAAATGGAGGAATCAGACTATCCCCTGCATTTACTGTGGAATATGTTATAATCACTGGGTGAATGGAACACCAGAATCTCACAACCTTTCTGGAGCATGACAGACAAACCAGAGCTTGTCTTTCAAAGCTCTCTAGGTCCCCAGCAGCTCTCCCTCTCTTACCCAAGATCTTGGAGGCCCATTTACAGCAGAAATGCAGCCAGCTCTTCTGGGGCCTCTTCTTTCTCTACTGTGAGTCTCTGGTGGCTACAACCATGGTCTATGGCCCCCCACTAGAGTTTCCCTCTGTTTTATTCCATGAAGTCTCCAATTACTTCCTGGTACAAATTCAGAGTCAAGTATCTCCACAACTTTTTCAGTCCCAGCTCTGGTCTCCCCATGTGGCCCAATTCCAACCTCTGACTCGAGCCTCACCTCTGGCTCAGATCCAGAGCCAGCCCCATACCTCATCCTGTTTCCCCATCCCACCATGCTACTCACCACAGATCATGGCCCAGGGAGCACCTCACCCTACAAACCAGCAAAGGACCCAACTTCTTATCCCAACTTCTATCCAACATGTGGGATGTCACCTTTTGAAGAGAGAATAACAAAGTACAAGGGACTTGCTCTGTGTCATCAAGAAACACCAGGAAGCCTTTAGCCAACTCACCCCCAACAGTGGGGCCTTCCAGGACCAAGAGTCAGTCTCCCTCCTCTCAGGGGACCTAATCAGCCCTGAGCTCTGGAAGCAGGAAGAGAAACACCTTCACCAGAAGTTCACTCAACACTGCTACGGGCTGCCCCACAGACCCCACGTAGCTCCGGACCAGACGCAGCCTCAGGACCCACACCAGAGGTCCATGCAGCCCTGCCATAAATGGCCCCACAGCCCCCACGTACCTCGGCTGCAGATGCAGCCACCAGACCCAGACCCGTGCAAGAGTTCCTCACAGTCCTGCCGTGGACAGCGCCACAGACCCCGAGTAGCTCAGGGCCTGATGCAGCCGCAGGACCCCCGACACAGGTCACCGCAGCCCTGCCATGGACGGTCCCATGGCCGCCATGTGCCTCCGCACCAGAAGAAGCCACAGGACCCATGCCACAAGTCTGCGCAACTCTGCTGTGGATGGTCCCGCAGTCCCCATGTGCCTCTGCACCAGAAGTAGCCGCAGTACCCATGACACAGGTCCGCAAACCTGTGCTGTGGATGGCCCTGCAACTCCCACGTGCCTCCTACACAGACACAGATGCAAGACCTATACCCAAGGTCCCAGCAGCCCTGCCATGGACAGCCCCATAGCCCCCACGGGCCTCCGCCCCAGACACAGCCGGAGGAACTGTGCCAGAAATCGGTGCAGCCCTGCCATGGATGGTTATGCAGCCCGCACAAGCCTCCACGCCAGATGCAGCCGCAAGACCCACACCCAAGTTCTGGGCAGCCATGCCATGCATGCTCCCACAACCTCAAAATGCCTCCACGACTGAGGCAGCTGCAGGACCCACGCCAGAGGTTCATGCAGCCCTGCCATGGACAATCCCGCAGTCCCCATGTGCCTCTGCCCCAGAAACAGCTGCAAGACCCACGACACAGGTCCCCGCAGCCCTGCCATGGACAGCCCCACAGCCCCAATGAGCCTCCACCCCAGGAAGAGCCGCAAGACCCGTGCCAGAGATCCACGCAGCCTTGCCTTGGACAGTCCTGCAGCCCACACATAACTCTGCGCCAGACGCAGCCACAAAACCAGCACTTGAGGTCCGAGAGGCCCTGCCGTACTTGCTCCCACAGCCCCAAGTTGCTTCCGGGCCTGAGGCAGATGCACGACCCGTGCCAGAGGTTCGTGCAGCCCTGCCGTGGATGGTCCCACAGCCCTCACAAGCCTCCTCGCCAGATGCAGCCGCAAGACCCACACCTGAAGTCCGGGCAGCCCTGCTGTGCATGCTCCCACAACCCCAAGATGCCTCCGCGCCTGAGGCAGCTGCAGGACCCGCGCCAGAGGCTTGTGCAGCCCTGCTGTGGATGATCCCGCAGTCCCCATGTGCCTCTGCACCAGAAACAGCCACAAGACCCACGACACAGTTCCTTGTAGCCCTGCCATGGACGGCCCACAGTCCCCATGGGCCTCCGCCCGAGATGCAGCCGCAGGACCCGCTCAGAGATCAGCGCACCACTGCCTGGGATGGTCCTGCAGCCCACATGTGCCTCTGCGCCACACACAGCTGCAAGACCCGTGCGCGAAGTCTGAGCAGCCCTACCGTGCATACTCTCACAGCCCCAAGTTGTCTCCAGGCGGCAGCAGGACCCATGCCAGAGGCTCACGCAGCCCTGCCGGGGATGGTCCCACAGTCCCCACATGACTCTGTGCCAGATGCAGCCACAGGACCCACACCAGAGGTCCCGAAAGCCCTGCCATGGACAGTCCCGCGGCCCCATGTGCCTTAGCCCCAACAGCAGCCACAGGACCCATGCCAGAGGTCCCTACAGCCCTACTGTAAATGGCCCCACAGCCCCCTTGTGCTTCAGCGCCAGACATAGTCACAGGACCAGCACCCAAAGTCCCCACAGCCCTGCTGTAAACGGCCCTGCAGCCCCCATGGGCCTCCACCCCTGAGGCAGCTGCAGGATGGGCCCCAGAAATCCATGCAGCCCTGCCATGGACAGTCCAGCAACCGCCACGTGCTGCCACCCCAGATGCCGCCACAGGACCCGCGCCGGAGATCCGTGCAGCCCTACCGTGGACAGCCCCCACGTGCCTCCTACACAGACACAGATGCAGTACCCCTGCCCAAGGTCCCCGCAGCCCTGCCGTGGATGGCCCCACAGCCCCCACGTGACTCCATGTCAGATGCAAGCACAGGACCCACGCCAGAGGTCAGCGCAGCCTTGTCGTGGACGGTCCCACAGCCCCATGTGACTCTATGCCAGATGCAGCCACAGGACCCACTCCAGAGGTCCCCATGGCCCTGCCATGGACAGTCCTGCAGTCCGCATGTGCCTCTGCCCCAGAAGCAGCCGCAGGACCCACGCCAGAGGTCCCTGCAGCCCTGCCGTAAATGGCCCCACAGCCCCCTTGTGATTCAGCGCCAGACACAGCCACAGGACCAGCGCCCAAAGTCCCCACAGCCCTGCCGTAAAAGGCCCCGCAGCCCCCATGGGCCTTCGCCCCTGAGGCAGCTGCAGGATGGGCACCAGAAATCCATGCAACCCTGCCATGGATGGTCCCACAGCCCCCACGTGCCACCACCCCAGATGCCGCTACAGGACCCGCGTCAGAGGTCAGCGCAGCCCTGCCACGGACACTCCCGCGGCCCCCACGTGTCTCCTACACAGACACAGCTGCAGGACCCATGCCCAAGGTCCCTGCAGCACTGCCGTGGATGGTCCCGCAGCCCGCCCAAGCCTCCACGCCAGACACAGCTGCAAGACCCGTGCGCGAGGTCCAAGCAGTCCTGCCGTGCATGCTCCCACAGCCCCAAGTTGTCTCCGCACCTGAGGCAGCAGCAGGCCCATTCCAGAGGCCCACGCAGCCCTGCCGTGGATGGTCCCACAGCCCCCACGTGATTCCATGCCAGATGCAGCCACAGGATTCACGCCAGAGGTCCCCACAGCCCTGCCGTGGACAGTCCTGCAGTCCCCATCTGCCTCTGCCCCAGAAGCAGCTGCAGGACCAATGCAAGAGGTCCCTGCAGCCCTGCCGTAAATGGCCCCAAAGCCCCCTTGTGCTTCAGCACCAGATACAGCCACATGACCAGTGCCCAAAGTCCCCACAGCCCTGCCTAAACGGTCCTGCAGACCCCATGGGCCTCCGCCCCTGAGGCAGCTGCAGGATGGGCCCCAGGAAGTCCTTGCAGCCCTGCCATGCATGGTCCCGCAACCCCCACGTGCTGCCACCCCAGATGCTGCCACAGGACCCGCGCGCCGGAGATCCGTGCAGCCCTGCCGTGGACAGTCCCACAGCCCCCATGTGCCTCCTACACAGACACAGATGCAGGACCCCTGCCCAAGGTCCCCGTAGCCCTGCCGTGCACAGCCCACAGCCCCCACGTGACTCCATGCCAGATGCAGGCACAGGACCCACGCCAGAGGTCAGCGCAGCCCTGCCGTGGATGGCCCCACAGCCCCCATGTGACTCCATGCCAGATGCAGCCACAGGACCCACACTAGAGGTCCCCACGGCCCTGCCGTGGACAGTCCTGCAGTCCCCATGTACCTCTGCCCCAGAAGCAGCCGCAGGACCCACGCCAGAGGTCCCTGCAGCCCTGCCGTAAATGGCCCCACAGCCCCCTTGTGATTCAGCGCCAGACACAGCCACAGGACCAGTGCCCAAAGTCCCCACAGCCCTGCCGTAAACGGCCCGCAACCCAATAACCTCGGGGGAAAGGAAGTGGAGAAAGACTTACTCACACCCCCAGAAAAAAAATCCCAATTCCTTAATCTCAAAACTCAAGAAAAAAAATTTCTTCACAAACACTGGATCAGAGGAAGGAGTGAATAAGCGTAAGTGTGTATACAGATGGAAGTAGGTAGATAATACATTACCTACAAAGGAAAGAAAGACTGCTGTCAACTTTCAACTCTAATTCTTAATGGACAATGCAATAAAGATCAAACTTTGAAAAAAATTATTCGGTTTTAATTCTATATAAAGAATTAAATTCAAAAACTGTCCTTCCCTTGTATGGGCAAAAGAAAATCATTTTCAAAAATGCAAGGAATGGTTGGCTGGTTAGCTCACTTGGTTAGAATGCAGTGTTATAACACCAAGGTCAAGGGATCCCCATACCAGCCAGCAACCAAAAAAAAAAAATAAAATAAAAAATAAAAAAAATGCAAGGAATCATAAGACAAATCGCTTAATAACTCTGGGGAAAAAAATTACTCAAGATGATTAAGCCAAACCATAAATGAATTAGGGCAATGTGTGAAGTTTAATACAGTTGTCAAGGAGATATGCATCATACATAGAAACAGAGAGTAGGAAGGTTATTACAGAGTTGGAGGCCAGGAAAAAATGGGAGATGAAGGTCAAAGGGTACAACAACATGTCAGTTACATAAGATAAATAAACCTAGAGATGCGAGGTACAGCATGAGGACTGTAGTTGGTATTGTATTGCATACTGGAAATTTGCTAAGAGTATATTATCGGTACTTTTACTACAAAAATAAAAAAGGTAACCGTGTGAGATGATGAATATGTTTATTTGCTTGACTGTAATAATCATTTCACTATGCATATGTATATCAGAAGATCATGCTTCTTACCCTAAATATATATAGTACAGAAAAAATTTTTAAACAATTAAAATTACAACAAACAAGCAAAAAAATCCACTCCCTAGTAAACTGAATAAAAGGATACTTTATCTAACCGTGATAATCCTCATCTTAAATCCTAGAAGTCATCATTTAAACACAGAAAGACAAGAACACTAGCTTCCAGTGCTTTTATCAAAGTTCTAAACTTCTATTTCAAAAAGAAAAGGAAGTTTAAATATTTTAACATTGAAGGGAAAAAGCAAAATAATCATTTGTATGCTACCTTCCCAGATAACCCAAGATAAAAAAACAAATTAGAAATAAGAGTTTATTAGAAATTTGGCAGACCACTACCAACAGCAAGTCAGGAAACATAAGGGAAAAAAATTGAAAAAAAATTAAAATAGCCTCAATGACACATGCATAATTGCACAGAGGAAATTACTGAAGAACATAAATGAAAACTTGAATAGAGAAATATCCAGGGTTTTAGAATGAGATGACTCAACATTATAAAGATATTAACTGTTCTTGATTTATCTGTACATTTAAATTTAAATCAAAATTTCAAAAAGTTGTAAATTTATAATGGATTTTAGAAAAATGTTTATTTCTGTTGAGTTTAAACTTGACAAAATGATTCTAAATTGAATAAGAAAAACAAATGCATAAGAATGAAAAGTTATTTTTCTAAATTACTAATAAGAGAAGACTTACTTTGCCACGCAGTAGGTGTTCACTAATTATTTGCTATCTGCTAATTATTTACTGAAAAGTACAATAATTATAACAGTATAAAACTAATTACAGGAAAAGATAGAAAAATCAAGGAAACACTCATGAGAGTAAGGGAACAGACCCACAAATATAAGAAAACTTAATGTATAACAAACGTGTCATTTCAAATTAATGGGAAAAGAATAATTCATTCAATATATCATAAAAAAATTATCTAAAGACTTTAGGAAAGTTAGATGCCTACTTTGCAACATACACAAATATGTTCCAGAAAGATGAAGGATAAACATAAAAAATAAAACTGGACAAATACTCAAGGTAAAATATATGTGCACATTTTCATGGCTTTCGAGGTAGGGAAAGCCTGTCACTGAATCATACCAAGAGCATTAAGTCATGAAAGAAAAATATGAAGAATTTTGCTAGGAAAAATATTTAAAATTTAACCATAGCAAATTATCAATAAAGTAAAAAAACAAACATGAAACTAAGGGGAAGAAATTTGAAAAGAATAATTAAAAAGATAATGCTGAAATGTATGTTAAAACAAATTATCCTGCTTTCATCATGACTACCAATTATGAACAGCTGAATACCTTCAACAAAATTTATCTGTAAAACTAATAAATGCTGATGATCACAGTAAAAATTTCCTGAATAATCACCAAGATATTAATATAGCTCAAAGAAAAACATATCAGAGGAAAAGTAAGACTGCTTTTATTCCTCTATGTTGACATTTATGAAGGAAATTTAACAGGAATAAAAATTTTCAGCCAATTCAATCACAAGTTAAATCCACAATTTTAGAAATATTTATATAATAGTGTCATTTTTAGTTCATAATATGCTCTATTTCAACAGTCCTGTTAATCTTATAATTACAGAGGGCAATGATGAAGTATTTTTAATAAGAGAAATCACTGAATGTAATACTCGAAAAGCAAACAAAAAATACCAACTTGCAGCATATATATTTACTATAAATGTGATAACTTGTAAAACATAGTAGGAAGTAAGAACATAAAGAAAACATAGTCCTAGTCCTCTATGCTGAGATAAAGATATCTCAAATAATTATAGTAAATTCACTGGCATACCGCTCTTGAGGTATACCTGTATCTCAAATCTGTTTTTTATAAGTCAAAAATTAAGAGACATAAGTATATGCTTCCATGAATTAAGAGACTTAAGTATATGCTTCCATCATAATTCAAAGCTATATTGTTATAGACAAAATAAAACCAAATGAATCTAGGTTCTATTCCCCATTTCTCTCAGAAGACAGGCTAATATAGAAACAACAATAAACTAAATATCTGGAGACTCAGAGTTTATTCTTGCTGCTACTACTAAATAGTTGTAAGATGTGAACCAAGTCATTAACTTCTTTGGACCTCTGCTTCTTTATCTGTAAAATAAGGTAGCTGATTTAAACCACCTTTGAAAGTTTTTCCAACACAAAGTTTCTAATAGAGAAGTCAAAGAAAAAAGTGGGGAAAAAAATCAAAGGAAGAACAAAATCACATCCAAAGAGTCTGTAAGCAAGAATTTCTACTAACTACATGGTAAAAAATATAGCCTTCTACTAAAGAATCTAGAATGACTAACCCTTGACTAGGAATCAGAAGATCTGATCTAGTATTACTCCCATGACTACAGGCGAATTACCTGGCCACTCTACACCTTAGTTTCCTAAGCTATAAAATTAGGATAACAATAACAAATACTCTGCTCTCCTCAAATGGTTGCTATGAAAATAAACTAATGTATAAATATGCCATGTGAACTATAAATTGTACAAACATTCCCGTTACTAAAATATGATTTAAAATAATTGTGTATGAGCTCTGAAAATGGTTTACTTACCTTTCCACCTAATTTTCTAAGAAAAGATTAACAAATTTTCTTGAAAATATGGTACCTCAATCATTACAAAAGAACTTGATAAAACCTTCTCAAAACATTTAATCATGGAACAAGTACTTAACATCATCATTATTGAGTATTTACTATATTCCTGATACAACAGTAAAAGATTTTTCTCATTTAATCTTCACAATAATTACACAACATAGGTACCATCCTTATTCCCTATTACAGATGAATAAATTGGGCTCAGAAAGGTCAGGAACTTTTCCAAAATCAAAAGCTAATACATGGAAATGCCAAAATTCTAGTCTCAAGTACATTAACTCCAAAGTCTGAGCCCTTAACAACACTATGTCACCTCTACCTCCTTAATACTAGTGTTATAATACTTTAAAGTGCCTAACAGTTTCAGCCATATCATTAATCTAAACAGAATGATACCACTATCTGCATATGCAGAAAAACCTACAGATCATTTTTTAAAACTTAATTTCTACTCTGGGATCTAAGCCTTTGACAGAATCTTTCTGTCATTTTTCTTCATTCTAAATAAATACAATATGGGAAAGGGAAGTGGTGAAATATCATGATGTGAAGGTGAAGGGGAGAAAGGCCCTCTAAAAGCTTTATGTGAGGTCATTTTCCTCCTAGTACCTTTGATTCCGCTGTTTCGGCCAGCTAAAAGATATTACCTAAGGTGGAATTTGGGGTCTTCTCTACTCAATTAAGTTAAGAACCTGTTAACTACAAATATTGGGCTTGTCAATTCCAGGTTTTCCCCAAAGATGAATTTATTGACTGCCCTCTGACAAAAGGGGTGGTAAAAGCTTAGCTCATAAAATCAGCCCTACATACTAATGGGTCACTGAGCTAACTTATTGCTCTCTAAGCTTTTTTTTAAAGTTCCTCTAAAACAATACAGATATCCCTCGACTTATGATGGGTACATCCAGATAAACCCATCGTAAGCTGAAAATATCATAAATCAAAAATGCATTTAATACACCTAACCTACCAAACACCAAAGCTTAGCCTAGCCTACCTTAAACATGCTCAGAACACTCATATCAGCCTACAGTTGGGCAAAATCATCTAACACAAAGCCTCTTTTATAATAAAATGCTGAATATCTCATGTAATTTATTGAATACTGTACTGAAAGCGAAAAACAAAATGGTTGCATGGGTACTTAAAGTACATATCACTCTTGCACCATTGTAAAGTGAAAAATAAGTTGAACCATCATATATTGGGGACTATCTGTATTTCAAAAAGAACTTTATATGTCTACAGTTGCTATTAAACAAATTTTTCATTGAATTATCAATGCGGCACTTAATAGGCATATAAGATTTTTTAAGTATGTTTAAAATTATGTATGCTAGGGACGGTCCATGGCTCACTTGAGAAAGTGTGGTGCTGATAACACCAAGGCCACAGGTCCGCATCCCTATATAGGGATGGCCAATTGGCTCACTTGGGAGAGCGTGGTGCTGACAACACCAAGTCAAGGGTTAAGATCCCCTTACCGGTCATCCTTTAAAAAAAAGAAAAAAAAATTATGTATGCTTATGTGACACAAATATTTTGTCTCGATCTGCTGGAAAATAACAGTACTCTACTAAGATCAATAAGAATTTTAAGAATGCCGGCAAAGTAGGAATTTCTGAAGATATGAAACTATATCTTTAATGTTTATACATTATTTTCATGAAATTTCTCAGACTTAAAATTTTTACATCTTATTACAGAATGTGACATACCAAAAGCATTATTATATCCTCACAGAATCATACTTTGCAGTAATCCATTTAAAACAAACTCATTTATGAAAGCAGGATCAACATAAAAATGCATATTTAATCATCTTGCTCCCAAATACATCATAATTAAAATAATCTTCTCAAGTACTAATAACTTAAGTAAGGCTTTAAAAGACTGCAAACATTTTATCAATGCTTTGTCTTATGTAAACTCAGATCATTTCCTCAGGAACACCAAGTTATCAGAAATGCCTATGTGTTTACAACCAAAATATAGGAATACCTTTAGTAAGTGATGATACACTAAAGTCTTCTGGTGGAAGACCTGTCCGACCATCTTTCCAGAATGGATTCAATTCTCTTTCCAGCAGTTTGGACTAGAACAAAACATTTTCTTTTCTTTCTTTCTTTTTTTTTTTAAAATGTGACCGATAAGGGGATCGGAACCCTTGGCTTGGTGTCACCCATACCGCACTCAGCCAGTGAGTGCACCAGCCATCCCTATATAGGATCTGAACCAGCGGCAGGAGCGCCACTGAGCTCCCAGCGCTGCACTCTCCCGAGTGAGCCACGGGATCGGCCCAGAACAAAACATTTTCAAAAGTCAGAATTTAAAAATAAACCCACCAAAAGATATACTTTAATACTGTATATCTGTATTATATACAGTATTATTAATACTGTAATAATAATTATAGTGAAATGCAGTTAACAGTTGTAACCCTGTACAAATCATTTAAAACACTCTTAAGACATGCTGTTCTGTAACTGGCAGGAAATAATGTCTAAATTCACATTCATTCAATGTTTTTATTCAATGTCTACCATGTCTCAGAATTGTGCTACATGTAGAAGATGTATCTATACTACAAAGCTATAATAACCAAAACAGCATGGTACAGGCATAAAAACAGACACACTGATCAATGGAACAGAATAGAGAATCCAGAAAACAACCCACACACCTACAGCCATCTGATCTTTGACAAAGGCACCAAGCCTATACACTGCGGAAGAGATTGCCTCTTCAGCAGATGGTGCTGGGAAAACTGTATATCCATATGCAGGAGAATGAAACTAGACACATACCTCTCACCATATATTAAAATCAACTCAAAATTGATTAAAAAATTAAATATACACCTTGAAACAATAAACCTTCTTAAATAAAAGGAGAAACACTTCAGGAAGTACGACTGGGCACAGACTTCATGAATACGACCCCCAAAACATGGGCAACCAAAGGAAAAAGAAATAAACGGGATTATATCAAAGCAATTACAACAACAAATTCAGAATACACGAAAGCTGTCATTGCAGTGAGCAAACAGCTTCCCGACCCCCGTGGCCACGACCCCCGGGGCCACGTCCTCCGCCGCGCCTGCTTCTCCCGCCGGGTCCCCGCGGGGCCCCTGCACCGCCCGCCGGACGCCGCTCCCGCAGCAGCCCGCGGAGAAGGCGAGCTCGGCGCGCGGGAGGGACGGCGGCGGCG
>NW_007728397.1:205326-207415 GCF_000696425.1 Galeopterus variegatus
CGCTGGGCTCCTCCGGAGGGAAGAGGGGCCCCAACGTCCTCCCTCTGCCAGCGCCGGGCGCCCCTCGCCGGCGTCCCTCCCCGCCGTCCGCATTCCGCCCCTCCGCGACCCCCTCGGGAATCGGGGGACCCTCCTGAGGCGCCCCGCGCCGCCCTCCTCTCGCCCGACACTACCTCCGCCTCGGTCGGGAGCCACAGTCTCCTCACCCGGGCCCTACCTGCTCCGCCACGCCGCCCCGCTCGCAGCTCTCCTCGGTCCGCCGCCGCTGCCCCGCCCCGTGCCGCACTCTGGCCCACACGCGCTCGAGCCGAGGAACCTCCGCTGCGTCGGCGATTGCCGCGAGTCTGAGTCTTGGAGACGACATCCGGGCTCCCCGCCTCCCGGCCGAGGGGGGAGGGGCGCTGAGGGAGGAGTGGGCGGGGCCAGGCGAGCGTCTATCACTTTGTATCTACGGAGCACCGCCCGGCCTCCCTCCTGAGGGAGCATCGCGAGTGGGCCGCGTGCCCGGAGCTCACCTGATTGCCCACTCGCTGGGTGGGCTTCTCGTGGTGGTTTTGATGTGAATTCCTCTGATGATTAAGGATGTCCAGCACATTTTCACATACCTGCTGGCCATTTTTATGTCTTCCTTGGAGAAATGTCTATTTGCATCTTTGTTCACATCATCTCACATAGTACATACATGCAACTTCTTAGTGAAGAAAGTAATTTTGAGCACAGTTTATTGGGTGTGAACTTTTTCAGGGAGCACATAGACTTCTAAATAAATTGATTCTAGGTGATATTGGGTGTTTTTTCTCTCTTTTGGTATAAGACGATTAAAGTTTGCATTGTCACTTATTTTGCACTTGAATTCATTCATTGGCCTAGCAAATATTTGTTTATTCCATTGCAGCTTACCTTACTTGCTTCTCATAGTGGTGAGAAAGTCTACTTAAAGTGGGTTCCAAATAATTAATAATATTCATTCCCTAAAATAAAAATTTTCCTTCCACCTTTGGCCAGATAGAGTATGAAATGACTGGGAGGCAGAAGCAGGCACTGCTGTTGACATGTGGTTAACTAGCTATCTGAATTGCCGAAATGTATCTATTACTCTACCACCAGCCTCTACCAACCCAGACCAGTGCCAAATAGAAGATGCATATCTACCGATCCCTTTAAAGTTCCACAGTCTGAGCAGCCTAGATCATGCTTTTTCCTCTAGAAATGTACAGAACTACTCTCCATTTCCTCCGAAAAGTTACAAAAAAGCACATTTGTCTTGAAATTGGAGGATCCGTGTTTAAGTAAAAGTTCTATCCAGTATTGGATTTCAGGCTTTAGATTCAGTAGTTGTCATGTGGGAATAATACTTGCCCTATCTATATTATGTCCATTAGAAGGGAAAGAAAGAAAATAGGTACAAAAAGCACTTTAAAATCATAAACTTTTAAATTAGTAAATTAGCAAAATATGCACATAAAGTGCTATTTGAAAATATAATATTATTACTACCACAATTAACATCATCATCAAAAGCATATTTTCTAGTTAGTCTTCCTTTAACATGGGAAATTCAGTTGGTCATAAATAATAAATTTATACATGAGATATACCTAGAATAAATAGTGTATATTTAAATATCTAAATAATATATAACCTTGAAGATACTGTGCTTAGTATAGCAACTTCATTTTCACAGTTACAAATGTGTTACAGATAATGACTATGTCTATATGATGCCAAAAAAAATTTACAACTTCCAATTGCTTAACTATTCTGCATTATGTAAATAAAACATGAATTTTTCGCTTTCTATCTGTGAAGACACCTCTTACTGCGTGCGCAATGTGGCTATTTAAATAAGAAGTATTATTTGCTACAAGCAACCCGATTAAAAAATGGGCAAAAGAGCTAAGTAGGCAATTCTCTAAGGAAGATATACAAATGGCCAACAGTCATATGAAAAAATGCTCAACATCACTCAGCATCCGGGAAATGCAAATCAAAACCACACTGAGATACCATCTCACCCCAGTTAGGATGGCTAAAATCCAAAAGACGCTGAACAATAAATGCTGGCTTGGTTGCAGAGAAAAAGGAACTC